>NC_083652.1:11815787-11840787 GCF_963576545.1 Limanda limanda
ATTATGCAAAAACTACTTTATAAACAGACAGTAGCCGATCAGCCTTAATGATGGTAGATCTGCTGTTAGTGTTAACAAGATATGTACAGGCGGGCATAGCAACGGTAACTAAGGCTGCTGGTGCTTAGCAACAAACAGTGAGCAGTGTGAGATGAGAAACCCAGATCTTAAGATTGTGTGTGTGTCTGTGTGTGTGTGTGTGTGTGTGTGTGTGTGTGTGTGTGTGTGTGTGTGTGTAGCTCTGTGGCTGAGCAGAAGACCACAGTCAGTATCCTGGACGACATCGGCAGCATGTTCGACGACCTGGCCGACCAGCTGGACGCCATGTTGGAGTAACCACCGAAACCGGTCAGCATGTCTCCATGGCAACGCTGCAGCAGGACCGACTCACGATGGCACAATGGGCAAAATGCCTCTCTCTCTTTCTCTCTCTCTCTTTCTCTCTCTCTCTCTCTCTCAATCTCTGTCTCTCTCTCCTTCTGTTCATCCACTCTCTCCCTTGTCGTCCGTCCCTCGCTGCTCTGGAATAACCTCGTTCATCCTCCTCTTCCTCTCACCACCTGTTGCTGACGAAGAAAACGATGGCGCAGCGATGCAACCGGCCTGGACGTGACGTGGAAGTGGGAGAGGGCGTGCAAGAAAAATGGATGGATAGAGTAAGAGAGAGAGAGAGACACTAGAGAGCGGTTTAAAAAAAGGACCAAAAAACGACTTATGGGAGAGAGGAAATAAAAAAAAAAATGGAGAGACAAAGATGAAAATGGCGGAGACTGCGTTTATGAACTACGTGTGGACTCGAACAAATAAACTAAACTAATAGTGATTGAAAAACCAACTGTGTAATGAATCATAGTGTGGTATGTGTACATTCTAAGCATGGAGAGTTTATATCTACTGAAAAAGTCCTGCATTAGCACACTAATATATAATATACCGATAAATATGAATCTCTAGCTCTTTGGTTTGATGTCTTGGTTCTGTGTGGAATGGTGACCTCTGGTGTTGTGACGATGTAAATGAATTGGTGGAATTTTTTTTATCTGTGACCAAAACGAGACTATTCAGCTCCTCATGTGTGTGTGTGTGTGAGTGTGTGCGCGCGTGTGCATGTGTGTGTGTGTGTGAATGTGTGTGTGTGATGGGGAGTTTGTGGGTCGTCAGAATTTCATGATTTCAGAATCCAGTTTCCTGTCCTGGCTGTTTCCATCCTCATCGTCACCTTCAACACACTCACTCACACACAGAAGAAGCACAATGACCCATGCAGCCAGCTCGCACACACAGACACACACAGACACACAAAGACCCACACACAGGAGCCTGCACAATATAAACTCTAAGGAGAGACGGGGAGGGCGAGAGGCGACAGCAGGATGTCCTGGAAAGCAGATGTTACGTGTTGTAGATAAACCGCTGGAAGTTTGGGGAAATGGTTTCAGGATGCAGCTGAAAGAGTTTTAGTAAAACGAGGCTGAGTCTCGAGGTCAAAGGTCAGATCAGGCTCAGTCGGTCCGAACTCCCCCTGCACAAAACAAACACAAGCACCAGAGGCCGAGACAAGGCCGACGAGCCCAGACTCACTGGAAAAAACACTAAACAAGGGCAAAGCAACAAACTTCAGGTTCCCACATCCCAGATTCACATTATTTTTCTAAAAGTCTATCATTCCAGAATTAGTGATTCTAACATGTGAGTTAAAAATCCAAATAATTTCCAGAACTTTGTGTGCAGTCATTTCCAAACATTTTAAAGCAAGGATGCACTGATACAATTCAATGTGTTTTGACAAAAATATTTCAATAGCAGTTTGTGTCTAATTGGGTTTTTCCACAAAATAGTTAAATTATCTTGTTAAGAATTAGAATGAAAGCATCGTAGCCCTCGTTAGAAAAATCTGAATCCGTTAGATTCTTCATGTTTCATAGATAAGTAACATCTGGAAATGTACGTGACGCTTTCTAATGAGATTTTATTAAAGGACGCATAAACAAAAAGTACCGGCCCCAGTGCAGAACCTTGTAGAACTCCATGACTAACTTTTGTCTGCATGGAGGAGTTATTGTTCACTTGATAATTTGGAATCTATCAGATGAGAATCACTTCCTTTGCTTGATTTAACAAGAGGGGCAGAGTCAGAATTATTTCTTCAGTGATTAAACAGAATCAAAATACTGTATTTTCCACTGATGCCATTCCAGGATTCAATCCGTCCTCGAACCATCTATAAACATCTGTATCAGGCTCACATCAGTGCATCTCTTCTTTAAGACTCTGCATCAAATCACAACTTTCCCAGGAACAAGTGTTCGACTCCTGGATTCATTTCTTCAGGATTTAAAGAAAGAAAAAAAATACACACTGGCCGAAACCCTTCCTGACACCTCAGCTGATACACCCCCTCTCATCCCACTCTCTCTCCACCGCCCACCCCCTGCTGCCATGACAATCTACATCATCTCTCTCCCCCCCCCCCCACCATCCTCATCAGGCATCACCATGGTTACTCCAGTGTGTTGCCATGACGGCGTTCTCATGAGAGTTTAAAAAGAACACGGTGTTAAGATGGAGCGAGCGGCGGGACGTGGTGAAGCTGGAGTTTGTGTTTGTGTTAACGACCTCAAGTCGACCTGACCCTGACGCCCCCCCACCAGATCTCAGCTTCACAGTCCCACAGCGGCAACACTCCGTATATAAATTATTACGACTTCAGAGAATAGCTGTGGTATTTAAATTATGATCAAATAGAGATTATATATATATGGATACTTGCAAAAACAGTGTATTTATGATGTGTGTGTCCTCCTGAAGACTATTTTTCAAAGTAAACAATCTAATCTGAGTGTTGAATCCGTTTCGCTTCTCCATGCTTCAGTGGGCCGAGCTGACGAATTACCGCAGGAAGTCGGGATATTTCCAGGAAGCTTTTTTTATTGTCATTATTATTTTTTGTCATGTTTTTTTCCTCTGCCTACGTGTGTACGTGTGTCCAGCCGGATGTGGCAAAGTGTAAAATGCAAGCGATTCTTGTTGTATAATTTTTGAGTTGTTTTCAAATGCAACATTCTGTTTTTCTTTGAAACATGTGCCTTGCTTTGTGATTTTGGTCTGACTAAAATACAGTAGATGGGTATGTACAACAAGTGGGGATCCTTCTCTGTGTTACTTCATTCTCATCATAAAACAAGAGTTAGCGTCGCGGAGTCGAATCAACGACAGGACACATCGTGGGAAACGTGGTCTCCAGCTTTGTTTCTGAGTTAATGAGTTGAATAATGAACACGGTAAAGCTGACCTTTGACCTCTTAGATTTAAAATACCTTCACGTAGCCACATTTGTTCCCGATGTAATGAAAATTCCCTCCAGACGTTCCTGAGATGTCGAAGTAACCTTGACCTCTGACCTTTCACGGCAAAAATCAATTCATCCTAACGTCTGCGTGAACGTTTCAGCTCAATTTTAAGACGTTTCTGAAAAATCACAGATTACAATCTCACGGCTGTCGTCTGTGCAGAACAAGACACTTTCAAATCAGTTATTTAAACAAAACCCAATAATCTACAGCGACGTATTGTCCCCCACTAACACCAGTGAACAGACACAGACCTGTACAGAGTCTTCTCCAGATGATTGGACCTGGATTCACGTTCCTGCTGCGTCATGGTTCCTCCAGTCGGCTGCTTCTCTAATGTCTCACTTGGTAAAAACCACAGACTGTAAATGAAGATGGACGACGAGTCTTCACTTCCTTCACTCTACAAATATGACATTACATCCTGGTTTTATATAATACCAATTTAAGTCAGCATGAAACAAGTGATCATATTTCCCCAGAAGTCAATTTATTTGTTGAAACTTAATCGATTAAAATATCCTTTAATACTAAACATTTAATTCCTCTTACGATGGTTTAAATTTTACTGACGTAAATCATGACAATTCTGACTTTATAGGTCCAATTTCAATGGTGCAAAAAAAAATTCTGGCATCAAAATATTCACTGATATGACAAGTATTAGTATTAGGAACCATGACTCTAATCTCCCTCGTACCATCGTCCCTCTAAAGGCGGCAGATTAAATCAGCATGTTGCCTCTTCTCCTTCCCTGGTCTCAATGAGGACGCCTCTCCTGCTGCAGGCGTTATTTAGAAGTGTGTGTCTGTGTGTGTGTGGGGGGGGGGGCAGGTCAGGTCAGGTGAAACCAACAGATGGTGAAAAGACACAGATGGTCAAACACGTTGTGGAGCAAAAAGTGGTTCATGTGTTTATTTAAATTTCCACCTGTGCTTATTGACCAGACGCTGAACGGTGTGCGAGAAGCCGAGTGTGTTACGTGTTGCTCTGCTGCTGACTGTGTGAAGCCTGTGTGTGTGTGTGTGTGGACAGTGGTGTGCTTGCAGTGACTGCATCTTATGGCCGTCTGCTCTGAATAAATAAATGTTATATACAAACTGTTGTTGTGTTGTGACATCTGACGGAATCGCGACAGTTCTCCCGCCTACATGTCGGTGACCAGCGACTTGAGGCTCTGCAGCATCTCTACAGTAAATGTTTAGGGAAATGTAGTATTACAGCGTTGGGCCTAGTAATAGAGACTGTACTAAATCCCATAACAGAAAATATGAATAGTAATCGTTCAAGTCACTTTCATCATTTTAAAATAGAAAACAGGATGAAATCAACAACCAACAGCAAACTGGATAAAACTCTTGTATCTGCATATTTAAAGTAAACTCTACTTTTGTATACCTCCGACAACCGGTGCAGTTCTCGTCTCTATACCTTTGTTTTCACTGTAACCTTTGACCTCCGACCACTGAAACGCCATTCAGCATAAGAATCAGCTGAAGTTAAACCGTTGAAATAAATCAGATCAACACTGATCAAAGTGTATTGTACAGTTTTATTGATCAATGACCAACTCAGGCTTAACATGGTTACAAGTTTACAAGAAATCACTGACACTGACCAGTGAGCGAACTCTCTTCCCTCCCCCCCACCCTCATCGCCAAGGCTACAGGAAGTGGGCGTCCAGATGTGTGTTGAAATGAAAACGTAATACTCCTGAACATCTGTAATCACCGGCGGCCTTCACCTCGTCGCGCGCTACAGTCTGAACGTGTCCGGGGAGATCAGGGAGATCCGAGAGAGAAATATGAATCATTACAGTCTTTCTTAGCTTCTCATCCACACGTATGGCACTCATGAAACACACACCCATGTACACAACAACAGACACATACATGCACACTAACTCCTCCTCCTCCTCCTCAGCGCCGGTCTCTCTGGTGACTGAGTCCTGGTGACGGGCACATGTCCAGACTCGGCACGTTACTTTACACAACTGTACAAGTGTCGCGTGGCTCTGGATACAGCTCTATCATGGCACTAATATAAAACTCAGTAAATCTATAGATCTGTCATTCTCTCTAAAGTCTTCGCTTATTATTCAAAGGAGTTTTGGTAACGGCTGGTTTCACAAAAACTGAACTGGGCAACGGAAATGTTGAAATGGAAGAGAAAAGGGAAGTGAAGAGACAGTCTTTCTCTGGAAATGACTTGATGCTTGTTATTAATATTCCAGCTGCTCTGTTCTGAACCAATAGAGGACAAATCACTTCTTATCTGTCAGATACAAACTTTCACACCTGTACTTTTTGAGTTCTGCTGTTTATTTTTCGCACAATGAGATTACACAAAGTCAAAGCAGAGGTCTGAACCGATGTGAACTTTGCATCACTTGAACCAGGCGACACACAGGTGGAGATTGAAGTCAGGTGAGTGACAGCGGGGGGGGGGACTGCTGCCTCATCTGTTTCTCTCCGGCGTCTCGACAAACTCGTGAAAGAATAACTGACGATGAATAAAACCTAACTCGACAGTAAATTAAAAATAATGACCAGCAGAGAGAAACAGGGCGAAAACGATTTGTCTTTTAGGGTTTATATTAATATTAAAGTGAGAGCAGCTGGCGACTGAGTTTCACTCCTACAATCAGTGGGTTACCTGTATACGTGTTGCCATGGTTACTAAAGCCTAACAAACACAGGCTTTTTGAAGCAGGCACCTTTGAGCCCCGCCCCCCCGTCCAGGGACCTTCAGATTGTCTGGGTCGGGCTCGATTACCTCTGACTCATTAAGTCACTGTTCGCATTAATTTCAGCATAAAACTGCTGCTTCTTCATTTGCATCAAATAACCTGCTCACTGCTCGAATGACCTTTATTAACTCGCCTGTGATTGGGTGGATTCTGGGATTTAAAAGTCTCATAAGTTTAAAGGTTTGCTCCGTGTTTGTGAAACCAGCCGTTACATGCGTGTGGATAGTTTACATTAGGCATCGTCAGTACAGTTCTGAAATGGCAGGTGTATCTGCAGGAAGCAGACAGGACCACCTACTACCCATAATCCTCTCTGCTTCCTGCTGTGATTACAGCGCTCATTCAATCTCAGATTTGGCGCAGTGCGTTGCAACCGTTAAGGCAGCTCGTCTTGTTTTGCCCCATAATGCACTGGGTCACAGAGAGCGTGAGCTGGAGCTGCGATCCTGAAGGTCGGGGGTCGACGCGTGGGACTGTTTGACGATTTAAAAGCAACACTTAGTAAAATAGTTCCAATGCAGCTCGGTGGTGGGGGGGTGGTTACTGTTGGTCTGCGGCTGTTAAATCACAATCAAAGAAACGGGCGTGGACGAGGAAACCTCATGGAAACTTTGATGGGATGTGATGAGCTCAGCTGAGGAGCCAGATGTTCGTTTAGCAGGTCCACACCTGGGAGGGACACAGAGGAGAGTCCAGGTTAAAGATCCAGCAAAATGACGACTCATCACAAAGTAAAAGCATTCAAACAAACAATAACACACTTTTAGTGATATTAATGTAATTCTACGTGCTTTTATTGTGAAAGATTAACACTAAGAGGGTTTCTTCTGTTTTAAAACTAACACAATGTTAAACGGGGTGGATATGAAGGACAGTGAACGTGGAAGTTGTGCAGACGACAGAAGGAAACAGATACATGTTCAGCAGCAGACACACAACAATCGGTCGCACCTTGACGGTGCTGTCCACGGCTCCGGAGAAGAGGCGCCCCCTGGAGACCGCCAGAGCCGTTACACTGCCCTGGTGTCTGAGCAGAGTCTGGGTGCAGATCATGTTATCCATGCTCCACACCTACACAACACACAAACAACATCTTAGTATACACAATCATACAAACTTCTTTCCTGTACATTCCAGCACACATATCTGGATAAATAAAAATTTGCTCTGTACGATGTAAACATGAATATAAATGGAATATTCAATTAGTAACAGCAGAATTAACTTGTTCAGAATAAGGTCAATGATCAGATTGAAGGCATCTGTGTGAACATTGTGTGTGTCTGTGTAAACATAATGTGTGTGAGTCCTCACCCTGAGGGAACGATCATAGGAGGCGCTGAACACTTTGGTCTGGTCGGGGGTGGCGATGACAGCGAGAGCATAAACAGTTCCCACGTGACCTGTGAGGGTCCGCACCTGCTCTTTAGACTCGATATCCCAAACCTGGAGAGGAGAGAGACGCACCTTCATCATCATCAAGTTCAAACGAGGACCCCATGTCCTGCAGGAGAGGACAGGTGTGTGTGTCCCTCATGTCTCTTACGTGGATGAGGTTTTCGTAGGTGCCACAGACGATGTGGTGGTTGGTGACGGCGATGGAGTAGACGCTGCCGCCGCTGGTCTGGAGGACGTGGACACACTCCAGAGAGCGGATGTCCCAGATCTGAGAGAGACGGAAAGAGGAGGACAGTGAAAATGATGTTTCAGTGTCCATTGCCATAGCAACAGTTTCCACTAGTTTCAACTGGCCAATCACAAGATAGCAATGATTGTAAATAAAGATGGACGACATGTCAGCTCCCAGAAGTAAACCCTCTCTTTGTTAGTGGATGGTATCTGTTTTTTTAAGGTTGTTTTTATCACATGATATTTTTTCAAGTGCAAACTCTTCTGATCTAAACCTATTATCAAATATATAATCGCTAAGTATAAAACGTCTTTGTTTCATAATCAGTTTTCAAGCTTTTACACGAAACTCCTTCCTCTTTCTCTGTCTGTCCCGTCCTTATGGTCTCTTTTTATTTAGCCGGTGCAACAAAGGCAAAATTAACAAAATTACAGAACTAACTATCTATGTGAAGCATTTAAACACTAATCAAACTTGTTAATAATTGAAAATACCAAATTAGAGAAGTTAATTTCTTCTAGTTTTCCACTGATACCCTGACAAACCTTATCCAGAGACTCAGGAGCTTTGGAGCCGCTCTGTGTTGAAGTTGCATAATTGCTGAAATGTTCTAAGGGACATTTTTCACTGAATATTGGCAGCATGTGTCACAGTAATTTCTGTGGCAAAACATTCTTCTAAATGACTCCTTTCCCATAACGGCTGTCTGGAGACCAACTGCTTCGCTTAGAGGCGTCATAACAAAAAGAGCTCAGAAGAATTCATCTTCGCTTTCATCTCAAAGTCGTCCACAGACGTTCCCTCAGCCCGACCCGCTCGTCATCTCGCTACAGCGTCCCCGAGGTGTTCATTAGTACCCAGCTCCAGCCAGACAGACACACAAACACACACACACACACTCACAAAGAGTCTCTCTCTCTACAATGAGACTGAATGAAGATGGTGAAAGTCGGACAGAGACAAAATGTCATTTTTCTGAAGCGAAACAAATTACTGGCCATAATATATGCAGTTAGTTTCAGCTGCTCACACACAAGTTGTCACACACACACACACACACACACACACACACACACACACACACACACACACACACACACACACACACACACACACACACACACACACACACACACACACACACACACACACACACACACACACACACACACACACACAAGCTCACGCTCACGCTCTCTCACCAGCTCACAGGTTAGTATTATAAGTAAATATGTAAATATTTCTAATGTAACCGAGGCCTGGACAAGCAACACGACAGTTATTCAAACCAAACATTGAATATGACGAATAACAATGAGTTTGGTAATGTAACACATGTTTGGCTCAAGTTGCTGCAATGCAAACTTCCCAAAAACCAGATAAAGATCATGTCAGAGCTTCTATTGTGATCTGAACTCTATAATACTAACAGCATGAAAGGTCCAGTACTGTCCATGTCCACTTACCTTGATGGTTTGGTATGAGCCGCTGTACAAGTGGTTCTGGGAGGCCACCAGTGCTCTGACCCAGTGGTTCAGACCAGTTAGTTCCTTCTTCAGTTTCAGCTCAGTGCCCACGATGTCCCACACCTGTGCACAGGAATAACGTTCATCACAAGTTTGTGACTTTGACTAACAAATTCTAATCAGTTCATTTTTGACTATAAGTAAATGTTTGTTTTCAAGTTGAAGTTCTTTGTGAAACCTTTTCAACACTTGACTCATATAGTGTGTGGCAGTAACTCACCACAATCATGAAATCACGTTGTAAAATGAAATAGGAAGCTACTTTTCAACAATAACACAATCATGGAAGGACAGAGCTGAGCTGGAGCGGATACACAATAGTTCATAATGTCACTGAGCAGATGGTGGGCAAGAAGGAAAACCCCCTGCGAGAGCGCACACAACACACAGCTCTGACAACACACAGACTAACAATCGTCCTCACTTGCTCGCTTGTACCCATGGTAACAAAGAAGAAGCTCCAGCCGTCCCTCCAACAGTTTGAGACACATTTACACTTATCTTCTAACTCAAAATTGATTTTACTGGAGGTCACTGCTGATCAGGAGTCAGGGTGAACGATGTTGGCAGTTCCCTGTCTGTGGAACAGTTTCACCTCGTTTAATGAACGGCTTCTTCTGAGGAAATCTTTAATCCAGACTCTCTCTTCTTTCATTCAAACTATATATATATAGTATATATATTGTTGGTTCAACACTTTGCTGCTTTTACTGCCATAGTTTTTAATGTCTTTATGATAGTTGGTGCTTAATAAACCGGTGTTCTTCCAAAAAAGCTTTGAAAATGAAGAAACAACACAACATACACTCTGTACTGCATCATGTGAATAGCTGTACCTTAATGGCCTTGAGGGAGCCGCTGAACAATATGTTGTGGGAGGAGACAAGAGTACACACTGGGTTGTCATGGGCACGGATAGTATTGACTTTCTGCAGAGTCTGGATGTCCCACACCTACGAGAGACACGCAGCAGTGAGACGAGAAACCACAGAAGAAAAAAATCGTTCTAAACATTTCAAAGAAGAAAGAAGCCGAGAAGTGGACGTTACTCACGATGATGGTGCAGTCTGCAGAGCCACTGTACAGCCGGTTTCTATGGAGACAGAAAACAGCAGAGTCGTTATTCTCAGTCGATATGAATTATACAATCAAAGTTTGAGTGTGTTGTTGTGCATGTGTGTATTTTATTTACCCCTGGATACACAGAGCCAACACGATGCCATCGTGGCCCTCAAGGGTTTTCTGACACTTGTAGGTGGTGCAGGTGTCCCACACCTGAGGGGAAGAAGAAGATTCAGTCATATCCTGTTAAAAAGCTTTTAGCCCGATGAGTCAACTAACACTTGTGTAAGTACAATATAAATAAATTGGTATTTCTAATACAGGGTTGTGGGCAGAAGTTTTCAGAATCTTTCAGGATGTGGGCGGGTGACAATGTGTTGGGACTGAAAATAGCACTGCTTCAAAGAACAAACAC
This sequence comes from Limanda limanda, assembly GCF_963576545.1. Classification (NCBI taxonomy): domain Eukaryota; kingdom Metazoa; phylum Chordata; class Actinopteri; order Pleuronectiformes; family Pleuronectidae; genus Limanda; species Limanda limanda. Next base: position 11,826,520 of record NC_083652.1, read on the forward strand.
ACACACACATCTACATTTAATCTTGAAAATAAGTCTTTAAACTAAAACCATCTTTCTATGAACAAGCGTTTTGGCTCTAAACCAGTTTTAATCTCTGTCCATACTAACACGCCTGAACACACAAATCATGTGACCACTCACGTACACTGGGTGTTCATGAAATAATCAATACTTAGTTTTTAGTGAAACTGCAAGTCAAACCATGACATTGTGTGCATTTGTGTTACCTTGATGGTTTTATCTGAGGATCCAGAAAAGAGCAAGTCCCCAGTGGAGTAAACACAAAGGCACCACACGGGACCCTGGTGGCCGACAAACGTCCCCTTGCACTTGAAGATCTGCTGGGGATCATATGCTACACAGGGGCACAGAGATGGGAAAGATTGCATTTTTCATTGGAATCTACAGGATACTGGAGGATATGAAGTACGGAGGAGGGAGAGTGGGGCGGGTGAGGAATACGATGAAGGCAACAGCCAGGGGAGACAGTCAGAGTCAAATCAGCACAACTACGATGTTGAAATCAAGTTTCGTCAGGTTCTTGGCAAGAATTTATCAAATGTCTTCCTCCTCTGGAGTGAATAGTGAAGCAGGACAGACAAGCAGATACTTACAGCCCAGGATTCCCATGTTGAGCCGGGCGTTTATGTGAGACAACTCATCCTGCAAAGACACACAAGAAGAATCTGAAGTATTTCCTTCGCCCATAGCTGCAAACTACTGGTTTCCTAATTCAGATTTTACCGTCGCATATACACACATTTATTCCCCTTACGTTGAGCATGGAGGCATCTCTACGAAACTCCATCAGGTCCTCGCTCAGTTTACTCTGGTTCTCATCCAACACATCTGAAAAACACACACAGGGAAAGAAAAATAATTCAATATTTGTATTCAAAATGCAAAATGTGTAAAGCTCTGTCAAAATGAGTTTGTTGTTTGAGTGAGTGTGAATAAGTAGAATGTTTCCTCTTTCATTCCTGAAAGAATGAGGTCCAGCCGGTCCCTACATGAAAACCACTAAATACCTGGAACACGCAACAGAATTAATCACCACATGTGGCTGCAGGGGGCGCTGTTGCTCAGTGAACGTTATATGGTGTTGCTTTAAAGTCTGACCATGACCAGACCCATCAACCCGACAAAATAACCTGTCCCTATAATTCAAGACCTGTTCTTGTGTGAGTATGAATTGATTGGGTGAAATTATCTGTGAATTAATTCCTCCTTTGATATTTCAGAAACGAGAAGCCACATTGTTAAGAAAAACCTTTATATACACAAGTAATTGCAACTTGTTTAAGAAGGTAAAACAAAGATTGAATCTTACCGAACTTGAGCTCCATGTTCTTCTCTAGCTGATCTAATTTCTCCGACAGTTTTCCCAGCATGGAGCGAAGGAAAGCAATGTCTTGGTCCTTCTGGGACAGAGTCAACTGCATCTCGTGGAACCTAAAGGTCAAAGGTGGGAGATCGTATACGGATCAGAGATCTGATGAACAGATACTCAGTTCTTCAGATACAAACACAGTGTGAAGTGTTTATTAGAACCAATAGCTTCAGGTCTGCTCACCTGTCGTCAGTCTGCTGCAGAAACTCCTTCAGTCCCTCAAATTTACAAACCTCCAGATGTGTTTCATACGTGTCTTGGTTACCGATGAACGTACAGCTGTCCCAGACAAGGAGAGTCAAATTAGTGAAAGGTAGATGAGGGGAAACAAAAAGCCATTTCTACCAAGTGGTGACTTACCCATATTTGGAGTGTGGACATTTGATGTGCTCACATTCTTTGAGGTGAGCCTCCAGGTTCATGGTGAGCAGCGGGGGGCAGGAGGGGTTGTTGGGACAGCGGACTGGCCTGTAGTCACAACTGGCCTCATGTTCTCTGTAGAGACCCAGAGAGTTAGGGTGGAGGGGGGGGGGGAGGGGGTCAGTAAAAGAATTGCAAATAGTTTCTTCAGCCAATGTGCATTCATATGCAAGCAGCAGGAATCCAGCATCCTCAGTTCTTACCCCCGTGTGGTGAGTTTAATGGTGAACGGGCAGCCCAGTGGGTCCACCTCGTACGCTCCAGGCTTCCCAGCCACTGTGGGATTGGAGGCCGTGGCCCCCCCCGCGCTGCTGGCTGTGGCCCTGCAGCCGTATTTACAGTGGATGAAGAGCTCTCCTATCTGCTCGGCCACTGCGATGTTGTTTACCACCACTGTGAGCTTAGCTGCGTCCACTGGGCACTTGTCTGTGAGGGAAACCAACACGAGGGTGAGCTTTCAATACACTACGCTTCTACGTGAATTATTAAAGTTATTAATGCCACATGTCTCTCACCTGAAGTCAAGGCACATCGTCTGCAGAAGGTGTGCTAAGGAAGGAGGGAAACAGGCAGAGTGACTTTTTTTTAAATCATATTTTCTTCTCCTTATTAATAATAATAACCTCATGAAGTTAACTTACCCCACACGTAGTGATGACAGGGTCTTTGAAGACACTACAGCAGAGCTGACAGCACAGTTTCACTGACGGCTGTTCAGCAAACACCTGGGACTCCTGCACAGATACACAAATGTGTTACTATAATCAGTTTGTGGTGTGTGTGTGTGTGTGTGTGTGTGTGTGTGTGTGTGTGTGTACATGCATTAATTAATGTGATAGTGGGCATATGTTTATGATGACTGTCATATACAAAAGTCTGAGACCACGAATGATGAAGGTGGTCTCAGACTTTATGTGGTACTGTCTACAATATGTTTGCAAAGGGCGAGATACCGTGTCGTCCTCCTCTTCGTGAAGAGAGAATGTTGAGCGCAGGGACATGTTGGACTCGGAATGGAGAGATCGGATTGAGATGGCTGAATCTGACCGCCGAGGAGTACCGATGAGAGGCTGAGGGGACGGGAGGAGGCAATAGAAAGAAGAAGAGGTTCGACAATATATACAGGACAAGAAAGAAGTTTTTACACCCCCAGCTCATCTAAATGTATCAGCTTGAGTTTGCAAAGGTATAAGGACGGAGTGGAAAAACATAAAATCCTAAATGTATGTACCATTCCATCGTCATCATCCCGAGGGGAGTAGGTGAGAGTGCTGGAGGAGGAGGGCGTTCTCCTGTGCTGCTTGTAGGTGCTGGACCCTTCTGCTGAAAACAGGAAGGCAAGTTCATGAGCGTGAATTACAGGAATTATGTCTCTTAAGCAAACACAGAAAAACTGAAAAACAGAGGATCAAATAGCTTTTAGAAGAGAGAGGAGGATGAAGTGTCACCTTTAGCTCCAGCAGCCACGGCTGAGAAGGTCGGGCCGAACGACGCCTCCATCCTGCTCTGCTGTGACGAAGGGAGGGACCGACAAGAGAAAGATCATGTAGTTAGACCACAAAACTATACTTGTGACACACGTCTGGTTTTTTAGAGTCTCTTTCCTGTCCACAAGAGTCTCTCTCACCACACTGCTGGAGTCTGCAGGGGGGGGTGGGCTGCTGGAGATGGCTGCTGTGACGGCGGCTGCTACTGCTTCTTCTTCTCTGGAGTATTGATTGTAGTGAGACGTCCTACAACCCAGAGCACTTACACGCTCACAAGGAATCACTAGCAGCCAGTTGAGCAGCTATGCCTGGTGAGAGCAAAGAGGAATGAAGGACATTAGTGAGGACAAAAGTGAAATAAAACTATTTAGACTTTCCTCTACGCAACACAGCTGGAGCCTGACAGAAAACAGGTTGAATACATTATGTTCTCCTTATGTCGGCTCCATGTATTAACAGAGAAAAACACACACCCACGCATTTGGCCCAAGAATTATTGGCAAACGTCAGCAGGGACGATGCAGCTTAAAGCCTCGATGATAAGAATCAATGCACAGGGAAATAAGTTCCTTGTGGAGATTTTACAGTCGAGTAACTTTTATTGAATAAAGGTTTGACCCACTTCATTAGCTGCAGGTACAACAACACAATCCAACATCAATTCTCCACAGAACTTACAGCAAAGAAGAACATTTTCTTTCAGGATTTTGGTTGTATCTGGTTTGTATTTAAGTCTAAATCTTTGGTATCATGACAACGACACAACACACCGATGTTTTCTGCCAAGTAAGTGATTCTCCAGAGACATGAACACAGCTGAAACAGCCAGAGAGAAACACACAACAGCTGTGAGAGTGAGGAGAGCAGCCCGGCTCTCATCAACGTGATTCAAGACACCAACAGCTACAGATGTAAGGAGATGATCCAGAGTTCACTACAGGTCTTTCCTAACTCCTTATTGCCTCTTCTTCAATTCTATCCTTGACCTTGTGATGTCGTCCCACATGGGTCAAGGAACAGTGGTGAGGAAAGAAGGAGATTATTTGGACTTTTCCACCACAGACAATTAAACACTGATGTAAACACAAAGGTATGCAGACTGTCAGCTCATATTGTAACAGGCTGTGAAACGATCCAGGATCACTAATCTGCCCCGAGCAGCGTCCCTGTGATGGAGGGATGACTCTCGCTCCTCTGCTCCTCTCACCAGGGCCTTCACACTTTTTAATTCTGTACGAATGTCTTCCTGTGTCATTTCAATCCTAATATTCTTGCCATGTTTTGGTTAATGACAGTTATGATCTCTGCTTCACTTAATGGTTCTCGTATGTCGATTAACGATCGTGTTAATGACTGTTCGGCCAATAAATCTGCCTCCTCATCGCCGTCCACTCCCACGTGAGCAGGAAGCCAGAAGAAGGAGATATTCAACCGTCTCTGATGTAATCTGAGGAGCAGATGAACAATTTCATAGACAACATTTTGCCTGCCTGCAGATTGGATGGACCTAAAGGGATTGTTCACAGAAAAATAAAAATGCACTCATCATCTACTCGCCACTACGATGAAGGGATGAAAACACTGCTGGAGTTTCAGCCAAATCCAATACAACAGCTTCTGTGGTGTCATCAGAGTGTCCAGAAGTTCCGATATTCCAGTTCGACTCGAAATGGCACCATTTACACCAAGTTTTAAGTCTAAATGTCCGATGCTAACGGCACGCCCTTTGGCGAGGGCTAGTGTGCAGGTGAATGCGGCACCGATGATGATATCAGACGTCATCGAGGCTAAAAACCTGGTGTGAATGAAGCCATTTTGAGTCTAATGGATTGTCTGGGCTTGTGGATACTTTGATGACACCACAGGAGAATGTTGTGTTTCTTTCTGTTGTTTTTAAAAATGTTAAGAATTGATCCCCATTTACTTTGATTGAATTGGACTTGGCTGCAACGCTGTTCATCCCCGAGTCTCCAGAAGTGTTTTGTGGACTCAAACACTTGAGTGTAATGTGTATGCCACTCCATTAGCATATTGGTGGGTAGATAATCATGATTTTCATTTTAAGGTGGAACTTTCCCTTTAAGAGTGGTGATGGCTGACATGCTGTCGTATGAGATGATGACCTCACTGACCTGGTCACCGACACAGCACAGACACACACTCAGTTGTGTAAACTGACAGGAGGTGTGTGACTCGTCTTGTAAGAGTTGTGTGTCTGTGCTCACAGGGGAGATTCCGGTAAAGAGGAGCCAGAGGAGGGGGGCGGGACACACACACACACACACACACACACAACACAACACACACACAGACACACACAGAGAGAAACACACAAAGTTTCACACTGACAGCTCGGTGGCTACACGTTCAAACATGCTAACCCTGCAGCCTTGACACGTTAGCCGCTGTCCAAGCTAACATGCTAACGACACCGCTTCCTGTCACTCGTGTAAACAACCGGTCACAACTGCGGTAACAAGCTAGCTAAAGTAGCGGCTATGCTAGCTGAAGTTAGCCGGGCGCTAGCTGCTGTGTTCCGGGTCGCAGCCCGTCGCGGCCCCGGGCCCCGCAGCGGAGGATCGTCCCCGGGGATCCTCGGCCTCCGACCCGGCTCCGGTCACCTCAGGTTCGGACTCACCATGGTTCTGTTCGCGGCAGCGCAGCTTCCACCGCTGCGGACGAATTCCTCAAATCTCCCCTTCGCTCTGGTTCGGCCGCGGTGCACTGTGGGTAATGCAGTAGAGCACGTCCGACTGTCAGTGTGAGGATCCCCAGCTTGGGACTACGCTACCCACAATGCACCGCGTCGCTGTCAGTTACCACCGCAAACCGACTGCGGAGGAACCCGCGATTCACGAACCGGTCCACGGATTGGCTCGTGCAGCCACCGGAGACCTCACGCGACCATCAGCGTCACGTGTGTACGGTGAACGCACGTGCACGGTGGGGTGATGGAGAGAGACACCTGCAGAGAAAGAGAGAGGGGGGGGGGAGAGAGAGGGAGAGAGACACCTGCAGAGAGAGAGGGGGGGGGGGGGAGAGACAGAGAGAGGGAGAGAGAGAGAAAGAGACAGACAGAGAGACACCTGCAGAGAGAGGGGGGGGGGGAGAGAGAGAGAGAGACACCTGCAGAGAGGGGGGGGACAGAGAGAGGGAGAGAGAGAGAAAGGGACAGACAGAGAGACACCTGCAGAGAGAGGGGGGAGGGGGGAGAGGATGAGAGAGAGAAAGAGACAGACAGAGAGACACCTGCAGAGAGAGAGAGACAGAGAGAGAGACAGACAGACAGACAGAGAGGGAGACAGACAGACAGACAGACAGAAAGACAGGGAGGGAGAGAGAGAGAGAGACAGACAGACAGACAGGGATGGAGACAGGCAGAGAGGGAGACAGACAGACAGGGATGGAGACAGACAGAGAGGGAGACAGATATGGGGTGCCGTTTGTCAAGCAGCTCACGCTGAAAATAACCAACATTTTGTCACATTTAGCTTCAAACCATGTTTAAAAAACTGGTGTGAATTTTTGAGAGTCACTTTTTTGCACATTTACAACAATATTTGTCAACTTAGAGATATTTTAAATATTTAAATCAATATGTTAAATGTTACACTTAAATGTTAAATCTAAATGCTAAATCTAAATCTAAATGTTAAATTTAAATCTAAATGTTAAATTTAAATCTAAATGTTAAATCTAAATCTAAATGTTAAATTTAAATCTAAATGTTAAATCTAAATGTTAAATTTAAATCTAATTGTTAAATTTAAATTTAAATGTTAAATCTGAATCTAAATCTAAATGTTAAATCTAAATGTTAAATCTAAATGTTAAATCTAAATCTAAATGTTAAATTTAAATCTAAATGTTTAATATAAATGTTAAATTTAAATCTAAATGTTAAATCTAAATCTAAATATAAATGTTAAATCTAAATGTTTCGGGTGAAACTAAATATTTAGCTAATATGCAAATTCAAATGCCGGTTACAGGAAGTAGTAACAAAATAAAAGCTCGAGGAAGTCAGAGTGTGTTTATTACGGAGCCCACCAGGGGACACGGGGGGAAATGAGGACAGCAAAATGACTTTTGCGAGATCCCGAGAAAGTTTAGGACAATGTAGATCCGGGTATCTCATAATAATGACATATTAAGTCATTATTATGAGATACGGGTTGTGGGCAGGGCGCCAAAGAGCAGGGAAGCGGAGGCTGAGCGGCTGCTGGGACAGCAGCCCTACTCGCGGAAGTGGGCGACTGTGCATCGATAGAGAGACATAACAGGATCGATCCATGTTTTCTGCTCCGTTCATTGTCTTAGCGAAGCCCTGTGTGTGTCTGTGTCTGCTTCCGCCTCACGTCCCTCTGTCCCCTGCTCACTTTACACTTTAACAATAAACACCAGCGCTGATCACAAGTTATTAGGACACCTACAGGACTGATGTTATGATCTCATACTATCTCATAATAATGAGATACTGACTGCAGGGTCTGTCATGGGAGACTGTGTGTGTGGGGGGGGGGCTGTGTGCTTGTGTGTGTGTGTGTGTGTTGGGGGGGTGTATGCTTGTCTCTGTTCCTCTTCACTAAAACTGATAATCACATGTATTTTTTAGTTATTATCCGATGATGACCGATCATGACTTCGGATCGCTCCGTCACTTTAACGCTGACAGTCCTGACTGTGCGCGTCACGTTCTGCTCGTGTTGTTTGGAGCAGGGACTACATGCACACGGTGTTTAAACATGTGTTTCATGAGCTCAAACAAACACAAAGTAAACATCAGTCCTGTAGGTGTCCTAATAACTTGTGATCAGCGCTGGTGTTTATTGTTAAAGTGTAAAGTGAGCGGGGGACAGAGGGAAGTGAGGCGGAAGCAGACTCCGACACACACAGGGCGACCGGACCTTTAATGAGCGTCTGTTCTGATGCTGGAGCAGCGCTGGTTATAATGATTCAGCGGCAGCACATCGCTAAGACAATGAACGGAGCAGAAAACATGGATCGATCCTGTTATGTCTCTGTATCGATGCACAGTCGCCCACTTCCGCGAGTAGGGCTGCTGTCCCCACAGCCGCTCAGCCTCCGCTTCTCTGCTCTGTGGCGCCCTGCCCACAACCCGTATCTCATAATAATGACTTAATATGTCATTATTATGAGATACCCGGATCTACATTGTCCTAAACTTTCTCGGGATCTCGCAAAAGTCATTTTGCTGTCCTCATTTCCCCCCGTGTCTCCTGGGGGGCTCCGTAATAAACACACTCTGACTTCCTCGAGCTTTTATTTTGTTACTACTTCCTGTAACCGGCATTTGAATTTGCATATTAGCTAAATATTTAGTTTCACCCGAAACATTTAGATTTAAGATTTATATTTAGATTTAACATTTAGATTTAAATTTAACATTTACATTTAAATTTAACATTTAGATTAAACATTTAGATTTAAATTTAGATTTAACATTTAGATTTAGATTTAACATTTAGATTTAACATTTATATTTAGATTCAGATTGAACATTTAGATTTAAATTTAACAATTAGATTTAAATTTAACATTTAGATTTAAATTTAACATTTAGATTTAGATTTAGCATTTAGATTTAACATTTAACATTTAAGTGTTACATTTAACATTTGGATTTAAATATTTAAAATATCTCCAAGTTGACAAATATTGTTGTAAATGTGCAAAAAAGTGACTCTCAAAAATTCACACCAGTTTTTTAAACATGGTTTGAAGCTAAATGTGACAAAATGTTGCTGTTATTTTCAGCGTGAGCTGCTTGACAAACGGCACCCCATAGACAGACAGGGATGGAGACAGAAAGACAGAAAGACAGGGATGGAGACAGACAGAGAGGGAGAGAGACAGACAGAAAGACAGGGATGGAGACCGACAGACAGAAAGACAGGGATGGAGACAGACAGAGAGGGAGAGAGAGAGAGACAGACAGACAGACAGACAGACAGACAGACAGGGATGGAGACAGACAGAGAGGGAGAGAGAGACAGACAGACAGACAGACAGGGATGGAGACAGGCAGAGAGGGTGAGAGAGAGAGACAGACAGAGAGAGAGAGAAACAGACAGACACAGAGAGAGACAGGGATGGAGACAGACAGACAGACAGAGAGAGAGAGAGAGAGAATTATAATATTACAACAGTCTTTTCTAGAGGAAATAACACAGTATGTGAGATTTGTTGTTGATGTTAATAAAACATCTGGATCTGGTGAATTTATATGAGGTTTCATTAGAGGACTGTTGGGCCTTGGTGGAGGAATACCAGGAATCAGCTGAGGTATTAGCCCATGTTGTGTTTTCATTCTGATGGACGTGCAGACTCACAGTGAAACAACAAAACCCAGAATCCCTGTTGAGAGCAATGGACTGATCGCATTAGATTAGACTGAATTCAACTGTAAAGTCTGTTTTCAGTGATTACATCATTGTGTCTGAGTGCAAAGGTTGATATTTAACCTCATGCATGTTAGTGGATGGGACATGGACCAATATTTCCTCCAAGTGCAACTCGACCCGTCTAGACACACAGAACTGACAGAATATAATAGAGTAGAACTTTACTGTCAACCAAAGAACAACAACATGAGGCCAGAGAATCATGAAAACAACAACAATAGAGACACAGTCATTAAAACAGGCAACAACATAAAACTACATTAAATAAACAATGGAACAAGTGAAGGTATATTATACACTTTTGTATTCTATTGTATGACACCTTGCTGTCACCACAAGAGGGCGCTGCTTATCTAGATGTAGTAAGAAACACCGTCCTCCTCTGATGGCTGATGACTCTTTAAATACTGGGAGAGAAAATGGCTTAAAATGATATAAACAGAATATTTATCTATAGTAAATTAAAATGCATCAACTAAAACAGCTAATAGATCACGTGGCGATTTCAAAGTACAGTGATTGTCATGTGTCACAATTGAAGTATCCCAGTTGTCAAATGTTTTATTTTACATTTGAAGTGTCAAAATACAGAATTAGAGTAAATGTACCGACTGAAACAATCCATGTTAAATAAACACCACATTTAGATCCTCGTGCACGTTGATGAAGCCGTGGAGACGTGGGTGGGAACCTGGTCTTCTCAGCAGTGTGATGTACAGTGTGTGTGTGTGTGTGGGGGGGGGGGGGGGGTGGTGGATCTTTTATCACCACACATGGAGCTGGTACGTGAACAGATGCCCACATGCAAGAGAGAGGGAGCTGGAAATAGAAAGACAGGAATACCAGTAATGCTGTAATGCACCAATGAATAAGAGATGGTTTCAATGCAGCTTTGTTGGTGTGTGCACACAACACACACACAAACACACACACACACACTAGCACACACACAGCTCCATTAAAGGAAGCGCAGGCCATTAGTAGTTTTATCTTCTTTGTATGGGACAGCGCTGAAAAGAGTCCCATCTCCCTCCACCCCAGGCCCCACTCAGACGCACACAGACAGACACACAACCTCCTATTGTGCGATGCTGATGTTTTGGACGACACACTGTTGACATGTTTGTTCGGATGTCGATCACAACAGAGAGTGATTCAGCTTCATTCTTCATTTAGAAAAAAGTCTTGATGCTGATTCGACGCCTCCAACATCTTTACGTGTGTGTGTGGTTGTGTGTGTGTGTGTGTGTGTTTGTGTCACTCTCCTTGAATGTGTCATTACCAAATGTTTCACCTCGCTTCTTCATTCACAAAACCTCTGTGCAGACGAGCCTGCCTGAAACAGCTGACAGCGCACAGAGCTTTGTCCTCCTGTCTCCTCTCTCTCCTGTCTTATCCTGACCGACTGCATGAACTCTGAGATTTAAGTGATTTTATGTTTCTTCTATTTATGAGAAGCAGAAATCCTTGCTCTGAGCAAACGTTCCCAAAAAAGCAAGATGAGCAATAACTGGATCTTTACGATCTGAAAGAGGAACCTTCCTTTGAGTTTTCACTGAGTAGTTTCCTCCTCCACTCAAAATATAAGGGGAAAATGTGCTACAATATATAAAGTAAACAGTATGAAGAATAGGTCTTCACAGATAGAATATGTCATGTATATGAGCAGAATAAAAATAATTGAAATAGATATGACAATCAAACAAAGTGAATATTAGTTGTTGCCCCAAAATACATAAATACTCACGTTACTACACTCGTGCGTGACTATCAACAAGCACAAGTGAAAACAAAGAATACACACACACACACATATATGCACACACTTGACCTGGATAGAGACAACAGGGTTGCAACCCCCCCCCCCTTCTCCATTGACTGGGTCCATTAGGGGCCAAAGTACAGCTGAGCCACAAAGAGACGCACACTGGATTACACAGAGACAGCACAGGCACATATAAAGGAGTCTGTGTGTGTCTGTGTGTGTCTGTGTGTGTCTGTGTGTGTGTGTTGGGAGTGGGGGGTGGAGGGGAGGTAAAGACAGCAGGATTTAATCAATTTTCATACAGGTTACATATAATATTTAAGATACATTAAGAGCTGGATTCTATCTCATCCAGTCATATTTTTAGAACCGTAAAGCTGAGGTTTCTGATCCGAGCTTCCATCTGAGATGTTATGAATTAATGATCAGTGCTGAGTAAGACCCGACTCTAAGTGCTGCTCACATCACCACCACCGCTGCCCCATCTGTGTGTGTCTGTGTGTGTGTGTCTGTGTGTGCTTTCTGGTGTTAACTACGCTCCACCTTTCTGCACGCGAGCTGAGGCGATGAATCCTGCGCCGGCCGACGACTGATGGTTAAATCTCGGCTGAAACCTTTTCCCAGCGGTTATAGAAACAAAGTGGTTCCTCTGACTTTGATGCTTTGAGGCTGAGACGGAATCCAGATGAAAAAAGGTGAAGTGTCTTTGGGAATTTCAAGCGAACGGCTCTGAGGATTTGATCAAAGCCACTCGCTCTCCCACCACAGTTTTACAACAATGATTCATCTCATTGGAAGTGAAAAGCAAAAAGAGGAAGAGATGTTTAATGAGGCAGCGTCCGAACCAGCAGGGGAAAGAAACTTCAGCTCGATAGACGGGCGACAATCCAGTGAAAACATTTATGCTCCTGCTCATTTATATGGTGAGTTACAGATATGTGTGACCCCAAAGAGAGGAAGACTACAGCTTTCCTCTTAAAGGAAAAGTTTCATATCTTTAATATATACAAAGGGTAACATGTGAATATGAAGACTTGAAATCATATGTAAAGATGGACGACATGACAGCTTCCAAAAGTGAAACCAGAGCATCTCAAGCAGAATAACTCGTACATCCCATCTCCTGCATGTTAGTGGATTGGACATGGACCAAAATAAAACTGAAAATATCTACAGATACAAATCTTAACACACACTAGACCCCATAACTCTGACCCTGTCATATCCCTCTGGTGACTCTCCAGATCTTTAACCCAGCATTAGCACAAGCGTAACTGTTCTTTCCATGATCTGAATTTAAACTCTGAATCAGGACCCCGGACTCTGGTGCCCAAGGAAAAACAGGCATACTGAGGCCCATGTGTGTCTGCTTTGTTGTGTAGTATAAGTGTGCGTCCATTCACACTGGTGTAGCCATTGTTCAACCCCTGCATCATGTCGGAGGAAAAGACCCTAAATAATGAACTGATGTTTCATGCTACCTTCTATCTGATGGAGCCTCAGTCATCTGCTGGAGGACGTCCAATCACATCACACCACGTCCATGACGTTGTTACGTGCAATCTCACATTTACACAGAGAGCTGTAATCTAATCTAATCCAGACCCTCTTTACTGTGAGGGTTCATCAAACATATCACAACATAAACAACATCAGAGTAATGGAGGGGAGGAGCTGGAGACTTCCTGGATTAAAAACCTGACAGCTCGTCAGAAGCCTCACGACAGAAGGTGTTTCCAGAACCTTCTGGCGTGAAAACACAGACCCCCCCCCACCCCCGATGTGGAGCCGAGACACTGTGCCTGTCGTTAGTACACGTGCATGTTTTACACTGACTCTAGTCTCTGTTATTTTGATCAATGAACACAAAGTTTATCTGCATGATTCCAACGTGTCAACACTTTCAAGTCCCTGCACGTCCTGAAGGTTTTTCCAGGACAAGCTCCTCAGCCAATTTCCCGGTCACTTCACACCTTTGTCGGGGGGGGTCGACCGCTTCTGCTCCCAGCATGCACTCTGGCTCCGGCAGCAAAGTGATAGCAGGTTCAGGAAATCACCGTCCAATGAAAATGTTCTATTTCTCCCCGGGGAGACTTTGAAGAGTGTCGGAGCGTGACCCCCCCGAGAGGTGAAGACGACTGAGTCTGTCCAGCCGGCGTCCTGATGTCTCCGTCTCTGAGACGCTCACAGCTCTGGAGTCTGTGAAGAGGAGAGAGAGGGAGGGACAGACAGAGAGACAGACAGGCAGACAGAGAGAGACAGACAGACAGAGAGAGACAGAGAGAGAGAGAGAGAGAGGTAGATAGAGAGGGAGGGACAGACAGAGAGACAGACAGACAGAGAGAGACAGAGAGAGAGAGAGGTAGATAGAGAGGGAGGGACAGACAGAGAGACAGACAGACAGACAGAGAGACAGACATACAGACAGAGAGAGACAGAGAGAGAGAGAGGTAGATAGAGAGGGAGAGACAGACCGACAGAGAGAGACAGAGAGAGAGAAGTAGATAGAGAGGGAGGGACAGACAGAGAGACAGACAGACAGAGAGAGAGAGGTAGATAGAGAGGGAGGGACAGACAGAGAGACAGACAGACAGAGAGAGACAGACAGACAGACAGACAGACAGACAGACAGAGAGAGACAGAGAGAGAGAGGTAGATAGAGAGGGAGGGACAGACAGAGAGACAGACAGATAGAGAGAGTGAGGTAGATAGAGAGGGAGGGACAGACAGAGACAGACAGGCAGAGAGAGACAGAGAGAGAGAGAGAGGTAGATAGAGAGG
>NC_083652.1:11845787-11960787 GCF_963576545.1 Limanda limanda
GTGACGTTGCATACTGCACACGTAACCTTTATAATGTAAATTTACTGTATAGCAGACCTATGCTGAACTACACAATCTTGCCTTTCACTGTATTTCTGAGAGTTTTACAGATGGATGCTGAGGAAATCCTGCATGAATTCATATACACATGAGGCAGGGTTCAACCTGACAAAAGCAAGAAGGAGAGGCAGAAATATCATTGGCCACGCCCACAGGGCTATAATCAATGTCCCAGGGCAACGTGGGGGTAACATCACCATTTGCGCTGCCATTACACAGAATGGGGTCCTCCTCCCTCACGCCAATATGGGCCCTTACAACACACCTCATATTCTCACATTTTTGGACCGATTGCACAACATCGTCACAGCAGTAAACCACAGGCACCAGATGCAATACACTGGCATCTGGGACAATGTGTCATTCAATCTCTCTGCTCTGGTCCAGAACTGGTTTCAACACCATCAACAGTTTACAGCACTATACCTTCCACCATTCTCTTCGTTTCTAAACCCAATCAAAGAGTTTTTCTCTGCATGGCGGTGGAGGGTTTACGATCTCAGACCCCAGGCTCAGGTAGTCCTCATTGAAACCTGAAATGGATACAGAATTGTCTGCTTGTCTGATATTTGCTGAGCTTACAGTGTTATGCACACTCCTGTAGTAGCATGAAAATTGGGACATGTTTTGTTGTGATTCTCCATGTTGACATGTTGACTGATTTGGGTATATGGAGAGAAATTAAGTATATTTTCATGAGTCTGCAGCATTGGTGTTGTGTAGAGTTTGGTGAATTTATTGTATATTTGCACTTTCTCCGTGTACTTCACTTACAGGACTCTATCACTGAGAACTGGAATTGCTAAAAGTGTTTTAGGTTAGCAGCAGCAGTGTGTAACTGGTTCAAACAGAATTAAGTCATATGAAACGTGTGTGTTTCATATGGTAACAAAATATGGTTTTGATAAATTAGTGTATAGTTTTTACAAGAGTGTTTCATTTTGCAAAAGATCTGAGGTGTTCTGCTGATTGGGTGTGTGGTTGTGCCAATTGTGTTTAGTGTTTTGAAACACCGGGCCCTGTTTTCAAAATCGTGCTTTCAAGCAATCGAGAAAGCTTCATTAATACAACTACGTTTGAATATTTTACATTAGTAAACACCAGGGTCTGCATCACTTGTAGTCGATTCTCCATGTTGTGTTCTCCTCTGGTGGCTCAGGCTGATTCTGGATGTTGTCCTCCAGAATGGGGTCATGTGATAAGAGCCTGACGAATCAGAGAAGGCTACATCGTGACCGAATAGACCCAACCAGCAAGGTGTTGTGAGCGTCATCGATCAGTTACGTTTCCAAACTTCCCAGTCTCTAAAACTCTGGTGTTGTGTGGATGTCCGACGTATCTGTAGCAGATGTGATATGTTTTCAAATGAAAAACGTTTTAGTGTGGATGGAGCCTCAGATACTGAGACTCCAGATCTGGTGACAAGCTTCTGTTCTCAGCCGTGATTGAATTAAATTAAAATGAAGACGTTTGATTAGAAGTTGTCAAAAAAATACAGTTAAAAAAGAAAAGGTAATTAACTTCGACATCTTTTATGATACTTGAGCTCAATCCTGAGGCAAACACCTTCATGCAAAGTGTCCCAGTTTAAACTCTCAGCTCCTCATCCACCGCAGTATCCACTGCAGTCACACCCAGACCTCAACCAACACCACACACTGCTGTCCTGAATCTTTATTACAGTCACAGACACTGACGCTGACGCTGGGTCTGAATTAGATTCTCTTTTGATCACATTTATCTCACATTTCATTACCTTTCATTGCTCTGGTTTGAGGGCAAAACAGTTTACATCAGTGAATTGTTAATATGAAGTAGGAATTCTGCAAAACTGAGACCACTGAAGACTGATGGATTCTTCTGCCTCTGCAGGGTTGTATATGTTGTTGGGCCCTGATCAGATTTTATGATGAATCAGGTGGAAAAGCACAGATGTCTGTTTCTGTAAACACAGACACATTATGGACAGAACTGTCCGTCTCCAGTTATTGTGGCGTTTATCATGGACTTAAACATCCAGGCATGAATCAAAGAGAACGTTTAAATGTCCCGTTTGTTATCAAAGTGCATTGAATCCTGGGATACGTCGGGAAGGATCCACCCGTTGGTGCCCTCGTTTCACGAGGACGCATTTGAAGGAGCCCTCGAAACACAATCTTGTAATTGTAAGCAGGAAGACATCATAAGACCATTACAGGATATTACTACATATATCTTTCTAAATCTTCATGTACACAAAATGCATTGACGTGGAAGTCAAAGGGCGACAGACTCCAGCTGATACACATCCTCGCCACATCCTGTGGGAGCAAGAGGAAAAGATTATTGTGTCTTTCAATGGCCGACACTTGTGATACATGTGTTTTCTCCCCAGCTCAGTGAGAGAAGCTTTGAGGAAGCCGAGGTCGACCCAGTGACAGTAAGCAGACTGGGCTTTATGAGACTGGTTTATGGTGATTTCATCCAATGGTTACAGTCCATTTGTCAGGGATATATCGGTGTTTGAATAAACTTCACTAGCACCTGTGAACATGACGGCTGGTTTAAGTATAATGTGTCATTTAGGACGGTTTTATCAGCAGTAAACTCAACCGGCAACAGAGAGAGAGAAGAGAAGAGAAGATTGCTGTTTGGAATTTGTCACAAATGGACGGGAAGCACTTAGTGAGGAGACATCTGTGTGAGACAGCGGGAGACGGACAGGAAGCAGATATCAGCGCAGTGAAAGGAAGAGAGAATGCGGCAAGAGAGGAAACACATCTCTGTGATTCAAGTCTTTCCATGAGTCCATTTAAAAAAAAAGTAAAAGTGTTTATTCTCAGGTTTTAATTAGCTGCTGGAAGACAAACAGAGGAATAATATACGTGTGCTCGTGTTGAGCAAATAACAGGACGAGTAACATGAGAGGAAGAGGGAGACATTCAAATGAAAAAGGTGAATGATGAATGGGGAGAATATAATGGAGAGTGGCAGGTGCAGTCAATAGAGACGAGATGGAGGAGGAGAGCTTCACTTCAAACAGGATTTTAATAAATGTTTTGTTCATTAATCACATTCGCCCACTTTCCAGAGTCAATATTCTAAAAGCAGATGTATAATTACAGGAATAGTACCTGTCAGTTAATAATGGAGGCTAACAGCAGTTTAGTCTGAACCTAAACATCAGGTTTAGGTTCTGTAGTACTGTGGTACTGTGGAGTACTGTAGTACTGTAGTACTGTAGTACTGTGGAGTACTGTGGAGTACTGTGGAGTACTGTGGAGTACTGTGGAGTACTGTAGTACTGTGGAGTACTGTGGAGTACTGTGGAGTACTGTAGTACTGTAGTACTGTAGTACTGTGGAGTACTGCGCCTGAAGGTGCTGATGCTGCTAGTGATACCATCATGATGTTACCATGGCAACTAAATGAGCTGAGAGTGAGGCTAAAGTTGCTTTTACATGAAATTAATCTCAAGTGTCAATCCACTTGGTTTTGAGAGCTCTGACATGTGGACAGTAATTTATGGGAGGACAACAGGTCTCGTTGTCTCGCACCTAAAGACAGGCCCCCCCGAGATGTGATGCAGCGCTCATGGAAAAAGATATTTGAGAGAGAGAGAAAGTTGAGAAAATGGATTGGTAGAGAAAAAGTGAAAAGGACAGTAAGACAAACAGACACTGGCAGAGCAGAAGGAGACACACAGAGGAAGGAGACAAGGACACAGAGAGGAAGGAGACAAGGACACAGAGAGGAAGGAGACAAGGACACAGAGAGGAAGGAGGTAGAGAAGATGCAGGGAACAGATGGAAAGAGTCGACAAATAGACGTGAAACTGGAAAAAGAGGCTGGAGGTGAAAACAGGGATGAGTGATGGAGTAAGAAAGAGGAAAAAAATCCAATCCTCCTGTCGTCTCTGGAGAGCACTGCTGAAACCTGATCTCAGCCTGTCGCCCTGCACACACACACACACACACACAAACACACATTCACATTGTCGTATATTGCATTTGGTGAAGTCCTCAGACGTACTCAAGGACACACGCATGAACACCCCTCGTAAAAATTATATATTTTCATCTTACAGTCTCAGTTTTGCCTTTTCTTGTCTCTCTTCCTGAATCAGAGTTTTAAAATAAAAAACAGTTATAGGCCTCCTCCACAGACTCCTCCACGTTGCACCGCCATGTTTCTTCAGGACGGACACTGGCTAGAGAATCGCTCCCGGGTCAAAATGCAGACTTGACCCGTAGAGTAACGTGTAGTTTTAATCGGCTCCGGCTCTGATCAGTTTGGTGAGAGAGCGCCTTGGTTAACGGCAACGGGAAATGAGTCAATACTCTTATTTCAGGGGAGTGGTGATTAGTTTGTTTCATTATGTAACTTCAGCGTCAGATCTAAATCCTGATGTTCTGCAGAGAGACAAACGAAGCTGCTGTGGCCTCATATCTTCATTACTCTTCAAACAAGAGACCAGTGTCATAAAGGTCCTTTGCAAGAAAGAACGAGTACAAACTGTTCCTTTAACAGATATATTTAAACTGTATTTCACTGTGGAATAGAAATATATATATAAAGATGTTAGAAAAATGAAATCAGGAGCTGTGTCTCAACCTCCCACAGCCTACAGTGCGTTTAGTTAAAAATAGAAGAAGAGAGCTTGAGAGACATTCAAACATAAAAATACAGCAGCACAGTCTTTGTAGTGCACCACGCAGGCGAGTGGTTTTCAAATTCATAGCTGCTTTCTTCTGCCTGAAATCTGCCCCCCCCTCCCCCCCCACACACACACACACACACACACACACACTCACTAAACTGTCATAAAGGAAAACTGCAGAACATCAAGTGCTATTTAATGTCCCTTAAAAATACCAGTGTTGTCTCTGTGTTGAAGCACCTCGATGAGATCAATCCTGAGTGCAGGCTAGACAAGCACTCAGCTCGCCTGCATCCTCAGGTGACACACACACACACACACAGACACACACGCACACACACATTCACACACAGACACTCACACACACACACACACACACACACACACACACAGGGGAACACACAAGTATCCACATCAGCGAGGACGAGTATCACTGACAGTGGATGAGAGCGTGGGTGGAGTGTGAGAGAGAGAGAGAGAGAGAGAAGGATGGAGGAAGTAACAGAAAAAGAACCAAGACCACGTTGCTGCAGGGAGTCGACCTCACGCTTGTTGGGCCTCAAATCCCACGATCAATTATTCACATGAACATATGTTTAGTACGACTCTAAATACATTTAATTTTCCTGTAATCCTACCGTTCTAAAAGGGTTCAGAGCTGTGCTGGACCAGGAGGCTGCGCTGAAAAACAAATACAATTGCACAACATTTCTATTATTCATAATTCTAAATCATTGTGCAGAGTCCTGACATTTAGCTCAATATGAAAGCACTCTGAGTTACATAATAGAATTTAATATCCTAAACGTTTTGTCGTGCTGTACTCAGTGTTGAACCTGGATTATAAAATATGACATAGTAAAACTGTTTTGTCTCTGAGATGGATTTTGTCTCAAGCTACGAATTTGAAACCTGAAAGTCGTGGGTTTCTAAGTTTAAAGTTATGACTTGCTGATCATGTTTATTGAGTGTCCTCTCCATCCTTGACTCTTCCTGTCGGCTGTAAATGAGATTTGTTCTGCTTCATCCTCTACCTGACAGAGGCCATAAAATAATAAGAGCCTCTCTTAAAGCAATAAATCACATTGTCTGAACTACAGAGTTGTGTACTAATCGGAGAATCCAAATAGCCGTCACTCAAAATAAGATGATTAAGGTTATTTGTCCAAATCCAGGCCATGATATCTTAGTGAAATTCTAAATAGGTTTCACTGCAGCTCAGTACGAACAAGTCAGCCAACGTCACAGATTCTCACTTGAATTCAGATCAGGAAGCAAACTGTTTCCCAATTATCGGGTCATTTGAAAAACACTGAGGGACACAGAAGAAGTGAAAGAACAGAATATATCCTGTGGCGTTAAGTGTCTCTGCCTGTTTTGTACAATATGATTTGAGCAGCTTGTTGTCTCCTGTCCTGTAAGTGGAAGTCTACTCTCTGGTGCTCCTGCTGCAGGGCAGAGTCGAAATTAATGTGTCTGCTTTCTATTTACCACTGAGCTGAATCTAACTCTGTCCTCCTCTTGCTGTGCACAGGTAGAGAAGCCCAACAACAAAGTGCAGCCATGGACGAGATGGACCTGCCCCAGATGCAGAAGGAGGTGGAGAGCCTGAAGTACCAGCTGGCCTTTAAGAGAGAGAAGTCGTCCAAAACAGTGACCGAGTGCGTAACGTTCACCATCGATCTGCCAACATCTGCACAGGGTTCATAACTCAGCATAAAGCAAACGAGTACAGAGCATAAGATCATTTCAACCTGTCTCTGTCTGTCCTCTCAGTTTGGTGAAGTGGATAGAGGACGGCGTCCCGGAGGATCCGTTTCTGAATCCCGAGCTGATGAAGAGCAACCCGTGGGTGGAGAAAGGAAAATGCATCCTCCTCTAGAAGAGGCCACTCCCCCTGCCGTGACCTCACATCTTCAACCACGCTGACCAACACACACCCACAGATGACCCCTGACCCCTGACCCTCTCCGGCCTGCGGAGGCCATGACAGGACAGCGCCCCCTAACCTCTCACCGTGAATGTACAACAGCTGACATCCCCCCCACCTCTCCTGAACACGCACTGACAGACACACACATAGGATTTCCACCTGACTACACAGTCACTGCAACTACATCACTATTATGATATGACAACGATGATCAATACTCTTAATACACGTCTCTCTGTGGACATGTGAGGGTTTATTTATGCAGCTGCCAGTCACAAGCTTCCTCTTCTCTTTTATTCTTTATTCAGAGTCGTTTTTATTTTACTGATGAACTGTAATAAACTGTAGAGACAGATTCCCTCCACCCAACTGACTGTAGGTCTTCTAGGGGCGATTCTGTTCTCCAGTTTGTCGCCTTCATAAAACACGTTTTTGGTATTTTTTTACATTGCAAATTAACAAATTGCATGAGTCTATTACAAGAAGGTTATTAACACTTCGTAAGAACTAATCTGAAATCTCCATTAAAGCCTATCATGATTTATAATTAAGAATAAAATCATTTCTAGTCTATTACACACCAAGGATTTGATTATGTTGGATTACAGGCTCTGACATGTCAGACCTGCATATTCGACTTTATCATATATTAATATAATGTTTCATATGTCTCAACCCTTTAAGTCCGGGTGAGATGTTTGAGTGCTTCTCCCTTTAGAGATGTGATGTCATTCATGATGTCCTCGCTTTCTAGACATGTGACGAATGAAATATATCGTGATTTGCTGAGATACTGCAGGAAAAGGCGAAATGCGTTACTAAAAAGACGTATTCGACTGTGTGAAGCCTGAGTTTCTCTGAGGCTGAAAGAACCATCAGAAAGATGCAAGAAAACCAACGTCTGAAAATTTCATGAGACTAAATTTACTGCCAGTTATTCCCACTTAACAAAAATGAAGCTTTTACACGGAATGAACAACAGGAGAAGAGTTCACCAGTTATCGATCCTCCCAGTGTGAGTCACTCTGTTCTCATAGTTTCTGGTTTGCACACATCTTTAAAAGCCTGGATATCAAACGTATGTTGTGCAGAGACGGATCTGCAGCGGAGTGGATTCCTCTCGGTGTCGCAGGTCAGACTCTCAGCTCTGTTTGTGTTGCTGGAGCAGAATGAAGCTGTGGGTCTCTGGAGGAGGTTTGAGTTTTCTGTTCCCTCTCCTCCTTAGCTACAGGCCCCAAGGCAACAAACAAACACACAAACACACAAACACACACACACACACACACACAAGCGAGACATGCAAGCAAACCACACACACACACACACACGCACAGAATCCATCTGCACACATGTACAGACAGACCCCTTTAACTTATTAACTTATTTATCAAGACTTGGTTTATTTATTTATTTATTTATTGATGAGAACTTTCTCTTACATTTAGATTTTTTTGTTTTTTCCGTACGTCTGCACTCGCTCCTCCCTCAACTTGAAAAAAAACGACAAAACACCGTCTACTGTACTACTGCCTTGTACACAGTTTCCTTAATATAAGAATGTAAATATGTGGCATGAGGTTTCGGACACTGACCCCCGCTCTGTGTGTGTCTGTGTGTGTGTGCGATTGTGTTGCTGTGTGTGTGTGTGCATATCTTCAAAAAAAGAATAACTAAACTCGGACGTTAGGCTCCCATGTGGCTTCTGATGCTTGTGCATGCAGCTGCATCGCACACACACAACTTATACTTCTATCTTAGTGAGGACACTCTTTGGTGTAATGCTTTCCTTTGCCCTGAACACCCTGGCGACTTGAGAGTCGAGGTCTCACCTGTTTACTCCGTGTACCACACACAGTCCACAGCAATATAAACAGATTCAATGTCGAGATCTGTCAAATATGTCACAAAGCCAAGTATTTGCAACACTTCCTGTACTTGTTTCAGAGTAACAGCACTATAATTGTTATCGATACATATTTGCAGGACCACTAGATGCATGGCTTCCTACCATAGAGTCCTGGCATTGAGTTAAGTACGTAGACCTTCTTTTATTAGAGGAAATACAGTAATCATAACAGAAAACTCAAATAGCAGATGTCACCCTAACCATCACGACTAAAAGCCTGCTCCTGACCTAGACCTAATTCTAACCCTAACATTAAGTCTTAACCTTCAAACAGCCGTATGAAAGTGGGTAAGAAAGTGCAGACCAGCCAATATTACTCTGTAAGATCCTCACAAAGATATGTGTAGAACACACACACACACACATGCACTGCGCTCATGTGCACGAGGAGTGTGGAGGATTCTCTAAACGACCGGGGGACAGTGGAGCCTCACATCGTCTCAGTACTGTAATGAGTCTCATTATAAACCTTTTCTTCTACACGACCCAGTTTTCTGACGACTTCGGTCCTATGTAAATGCAAATATTACATTTTCCTCTTTAAAAAAAAGACTTGCAACCGATTTTGCACTCTCATGGTGCGCTAATAACTGTCGGTCATTATTCTCGTTGCTTGCTCGTCCCTTGTGAAACGTGATGTTTCCATCACACCGACATGTTTCACGACTTCTAATGTAAAGATCACTCTGCCTGTAGTGAGGCCGGTGAATGTAAGACGTCCAGAACGACCCTCAGCTTAGAAGCATCACGAGTCCATCGTCCAACGAGAGGCATTAGGGTTTATCAGCTTTTTCTATTATTGTTTTTATTCTGCTAGTTTAGATGTATGTTAACTTATAGATAGACAAGTGAAGGAAGATTTCATCCACATATAATCTGTTTTTAGCTTTTCCATTGTTCTGTTTATTTATTCCCTGAAAATGTTTCAATCTGATTCTCACATCACCATCATCACCACCGGAAAACCACCAACGCCATCTCAGCCCAACACAAACCAAGACCTGTGTTCCCCTGAGTCTGTTTTTCTTTCGGCCTGGCTGCTGTAACTTGTTTGGTTTGTTTTTATATAATCAGAACATGCGTATGTGTGTATGTTACTACTATTATAACGACAGCATAAAAAACGTGTCTAAATATCTAGCGACATATTCCTTGTGAGAGTGCTTTGGAAAACTTATTATGCATCAGATCAAGTCCTAGTGTAAAGATGACAATGAGCAATAAATTAAAGATCATTTTTTATTGAATGTTTTACAGAAACATTTATGTTCTTGAATAAAGTAGAAGATTTTTAGACAGCTTGGTTGTCGTTTTTCTTTTTGTTCACATCCTGTGAGTCTCACATTCACTCTATTCAAAACCTGCTTATTCATGTAATTATCCAATCAGGATCAATCCGGTGCAGCAAAGTGTCAAATCAGATCTGGAGCCAGAGAACGAGGGAATAAAGAAGAAGAGGCAGACGACATTCAGGAGAAGAGACAGGAAGCTGCTGCTCCTCCTTCCTCTTCACTGCGTCTCCTCACTCATGAATAATAGAAAGCAGGAGCTGCAGGAGGGATCTCTCTCTCTCTCTCCTCCGTGTCAGAGCCGCTCGGTCTCTCACTTTCTGTTTCTGGCTCTTGATTCAACTCACTGGAGAAGCTGATCTCTGAAAACAGATACTGTCTGAAAAGGAAATTCTAGATCATTTTCACCCGATCGATCTTAAGTCATGGCTTTAATCTCGTGGTTGAAAATAAAGCTTTGACCCAAACGCATCTGGGATCATCTCCAGCTTGTGTTACATTGAACAAATGTGATGGTGAAGCACTTGCTCCCTGACGGAATCCGATGGGAGACTTTGCCCCGGCAGCCGAAAGACTAAAGCTGCTTTCAGACGTGCACTGAACTCCTGATAATCTCCTGAGAGTATCTCTGCAGAGAGCCGGTGTGAGAACGCAAACATCCAAATCAGCTGCTCGCTAATAAAAACTCTGGATAAAGTCCTGGTGAGCCGGTGTGAGAGCACAGCAGGAAACTCTCCAGAGGATTCAGAGGTTTGTTGACAACATGTGACAGAAGCAAAAACAAAGAGAATACAGATATAAATATGAAATGTAGGAAACTCAGATTAGATAGACGATGAGATTCAAGAACTTTTGATTTAGCCTCAGTGAAATGGACGAGGGGACGCCTACCCCTGCTCAGTTTGTGTCTGTCTGCTGTTTGTGGGTCAGCTCCCCTCAATCCCTCCGACGCACACTGACACACATGCTCTCACTAATGCACTCAATCCCCCCCGCTCACCCTCGCTGGTAAATCCTCACCCCCATTGTCCCTTTCCCCCTGAAATCCTCAAACCATCAGCTCTCCTCCGTGAACACACACACACACACACACACACACACACACACACACACACACACACACTCCTCAGTCTGTCTGCAGTCGGGCCTAATGCACTGGTTAATGGCCCCTCTATCCCCCATTCGCTCTCAGATTACTCTCTCAAGCACACAAACACACACAAACACACACAAAGACACACACACGTGCATACCAGTGCATCTCAATATGCATTTACACAATGACGTACTTACACACACACACACACACACACACACACACACACACACCGGTTATGGACGTCTTTATATACTCCCACTCAAACACACACTGACGCACAAACACAAAAAAGGGGCTAATGGCCTGTTGGTCCACAGCGTGTACACTCACAAGTGGATTAAGATTAACAATCCACATACAACACAACTACACACACACACACACACACACAGATACAAAGAGAACCACAACCAATCTCTAATGCACATTCTGCTGGTGGTGATAATCTCTCTCTCTCTTTCTCACACACATACACACACACACACACAAACACACACATACGCACACACACACACACACACACACACACACACACTGCAGACTGCTCTCTGTGCTGCTGAGGTCACCAGATACCTTCTAATCTGAGAGCTTTAATCCAGTCTTTCGGGGACCTTCTCTCTCTCTCGTGCACGTCTCTGTGTTGAAATGGTTTGACGCTGGGAGCAGGAAGTGCACGTGACATCACTGAAGTGCACGTGACATCACTGATCATTTGACTCTGGATTTCATTTGCTATATAAAACCCCCTCTGAAGAAGCATGCTCCAAAACTAAATGTTGAAACGTCAGCGTTTTCGTCCAAGACTTTCATCTATAAACATTGATGTTTTAACTCAATATCTAGATTTAATATAATAGAATATATTTATACGGTAAATAACTCGAACAATCTGACGAGCTCCATGTTTGAAGCGCGCTGTTGCCTTTCTTTGACTTAACTCTACAACAGTTGTCTGTGCTAACAACTGTTGTGAGTTGAATTCAATAATTCATCTGTTTACATTAGTAGGAGATATTAGTCGTTAGTAGCCTCGCTTTTTCTGCAGCTAACAACCAATGACTGTGTTAGGTGACATGCGTGTTCAGGTGTGTGTCTGTGGAAGAGGATGAAAACAATTCAGCTGGTAGAATGATCCACTAAATGAGATCGTCTTCTACTTTATTTTGACATTAGTCATGATGCTCAGGAACAGCTCTGAAGGCCGCCTGGCGACTCACTGCTCCAGAGAAGCAGAGTCACACAGAGCAGTTTGTTTTTCTCTCTCAGATCTGAGGCTATTTACAGCATTTGAACACATTCTGTCTCTCCCCTGCTGCAACTCCCTCCACTAAAAATGTGAACTGTCTCTTTCTGATTCTGAAGAGACACGACCTCTGAGTGTCTCTTTGGCCCCGGTGCACAGCTTACAGATCTGATCGGCTGATTCCCTCGTCCTCAGGAAACCATCAACGCTCATCACGGCCGAAAGAGTTAATCCACCGAGCTGCAGACACTCACATGACTCTGCTGGATCCAGATGGAGACGTCAAGACACTCAAAGGTTCTAAAGCCTGCGCCAGCGTTTACTGTCAGTGAGCACCTGCTGAACATTTGCTCAGCCTGGGAGAAGCAGTGGACTCGCTTTAGCTGTTATGAGGCGTCAAACCTATTCAGGCACATTTAATATCTTCATTTCTCAGGACAGAGAAAAGCAGAGCGACTTGTACAGTGGCTGAATCTATTATAAGTGTGGTTTAGGTAGTTTAAGCAGCTGTAATGTATATTTGCATCAAATTACAATTCAACAACATGTCAGGTATTGCTACAGTTAATGAAACCACAAAGCTCCAAGCCCCCCCTCTGCTTTACGTAGCTTTTTAATGAGTTTCCGATCTGGACCACAACTTTACTGTTATATATCTATAGAAATGAACAACTCGTCTCCACTTCCTCCCACTATCCAGAGATTGAGCCAAAATATCCCAGATACAAACGCTGCCATCTTGCCCTGAAGATATCATCCGACTTGGGGTGGGGGGGGCGAGGAGGCGAGATGTGAACGTAGCTGCTTTGAGTTGAGAGAATAATACTGGAAGATATGTAGTGCACCTCAAATATACCCAGTAACTCCCTGGGTCGTTTCTACATTTAGAAAATAACATCTTACGATAAAAAGGTTCACAATAAGACACTCATTTTAGATGCAGACACAAAAATCCCTTAAAATTACAGTAATTTGATATTTGAATTGGTGGAAGTATTTTCTTGGACTGTTTTTTACTTAAGAATGAAGAAATCAAGAAAAATATCAGAGAGTTCAGATAATCACTGCTTAACGAGCCCCTGAGAAATCTCAAAGCCTCTTAGCGACATGTGCTGCTCCATATGTAGAGGCTGGCAAGTTAAATATTGTAATATTCAAAGCTCCATCAGCAACACACCCATTAACTGAGCATTAATCCAGACCCAGAGCTGCGAGATCAATAATAACCGAGCACACAACCCACTCGCTCGATAGGACACGTAACCCAGCCAGATCGACTGGGAGGGGGGGGGGGGCTGCTGCACTAAAATGCTCGTATGAAGCTTGGGAGAGTTGCAACGCTGAATACTTTCTAAGCATTGTCAGAAAACTATTATTATGAGTATTATGAGGCCAAACAGAATAAAACAGATTTAATTTACAATATAGAGCAGTTAAAGCCAACGTCTGCTGCATTAAGACCAATTCATTAAGATAAGTACACATGTTTGAAACCTCACATTAAAGAACACATCTAAACTGTGGCCAGGAGACACAGACTTTACTTCTCAGCTGCTTTTCAAACTATCTTCCTTTCTGCTGCTCTTCAAACATTCAGCTGCTCCTTGTAGCCGCGGTGGAAGAACAACAAGGATGATTCCATCGAGTGAAAGGATTAAATTCACCAGATACAGAAATCAGTGGAATTTACTCAAAAGGGAAAAGAAGTCGGAAGCTAAGTTATATTATAACTGGTGGTTAATAATTAAGCATCAATGTGATACCACCTTAATAAACAGTTGGAACAATTGCATCTTGCTCCTAATATGTTCTGCATAAAGACTTTAATCTGCAAGTCTGAAGTGGTGCAAAAACTGCTATATTTCAAGCAGATGCATCATGTACAAAGCAGACAAACTTCATATAACAGAACCGCAGTCCATCACACAGAGCAGACAATTATTTTACAGAGACGCCAAACTTATGAGGAAAATCCATCTTTCCAGTTTTTATGCATTTGACCCAGGTAAGAATGTTGCTGCAGAGCCAAGATAATCCTGATAACTTTCCACAAGCATTCCTCTTCTGCCCTTTACCAAGTATGATCATCTGTGTGCTGCAGAGGAATCACTGCGTCTTGTGTAACATTACAAATTGCACAGTCTGCGTGTGGTTGTGTTACAACACACAACTGTAATGTTTTTGTGTTTCCTGGTTTCCTTGAAGCAGATCAGAGGCTTTGAGTCTTTCTTTCTCCGGTGTGACATCTCTCTGCTGAAGATGTCAAATCAAACAACCTGGAGTGAATGTTTTATGCAGAGTTAAACTGGTGTGAAGCATTGACACAGACTGTTTGTTGTAATACAGGAACACACACCGACTGCAGCAGTGCAGCTTATGAAAGTGTTTTCACTGGTTTACAGTGGAGCTCTACAGGAATGGAAACTCGAGATAGATGTGAAGATGAGGTCGGATTTATAACATGGCTGCTGTGGCACGACAGAGCTGTCAGCGGAATCCTGCTGCCTTGTGTCCATGGCTGTATATGGAGTAGGTACCGAGGATCTGGTTCATTAAGACGTATGCACTGAGCCGTGGACCACCTGACCTCCGCTGCAGAGCTCTGGATAGGGCCTTACAAGGAAAGGTCCAACTCTGACCGCTGAATGAAACTCCTCAGTCATCCCTCGTCTCTCTGTGCCTTCCTGTCCGTCTCCCTGTCTCCCTGTCTCCCGTCTCTTTGCTTCATCTCCTGTTGCCTTTTGTTGACGACGTGTGACGGACGCAAAAACAAAGAGAATACAGATATTAATATGAAATGTAGGAAACACAGATTAGAAAGACGATGAGATTCAAGAGCTTTTGGTTCAGCCACAGTGAAATGGATCTTGAGAATCACACAGGATGAGGATAACGTCTGTAGTGTGGAGTGTGGTCTGACTGGTTGATGTATGAATTCAAACATATGGTTGTTAGACATATTTTCCATCTCTCCCTTCGTCCTTCTCTCTCCCTCTCTCCTCTCCCTTGCCTGGGTCACTCGGGGGGCAAACTTCATTTCCGTAAATTAGGACAGAAAAAGAAACCCTGACACACTGGTTGGTTAACGGCACACTGCCCCTCTCTCACCCCGACACACCGGGCAAGTGAGACCTGTTTGTGGAGCTAATTATCATCGGCTCGGTCCGTGTGCTGGGATAGGGACGTGCTCCGTGGCCCAGTTCTGGATGAATACGAGGGAGTACAGTACGGCTGATGAAGAGCAGGGGTGAGAGAGGACAAATATAGATAGAAGTGAGAAAACGAGAGGGGGGGGGGGAACAGACGCCGAGATGCTGGGGTTGTTAACGACCGAAGCGCCCGAGTCCCCCGTGCATTTCCTGTGTTCATTATCCCTCAAACGTGTGAGTGCGTGTTTGCGCCCCGGTCTGTGTGTTTCTTTCCTCTGCGGTGTCATTACCGTTTGTGCCGCTCCCGGGGGGGGGGTCGGTGTTTACCCAGCACGCTCTCTGAGCTGTCACTGCGGGAGTCGAGCATCCGCCGTCGCCGTGGCAACCGCCCCGACGCCAGGGAGCCTGCCTGGATGTCACCTTCAAACCGAACGTTACACACGCAGGTGGACGGATCCACGGAAGCTGAAGCTTGACTTCTCAAACCAAACTGAGGAGACGTCACGTTCCACAGGTTCAAATCAGTCGAGTCTTATTCATACAAACAGACACTTTCCACTGAGAATGCTGCAGCATGTACTGATAATACAGAGCTGGGGTAGATGAGATATAATATAACAGAAGTGTTTAATAAATGGAGATGTACGCATCTAAATACTTTTTACTTGGTGCAGAGGTTTGATTCTTACAAGTTCCAGGTGTAGCAGTGGTGCACATTCCTCATTTTAACACAGGACAAAGGGATCAGTGTTTTCCTCTATCTGACTTTAGGTGGAGCAGAGAGCAACAAGGGGGGGGGGGGGGGGGGGGGCTTATGGATCTCTTAAGTCTCATATTAACGAGAACCCCTGTGGGTTGCGACCATCACCCACTCATTGCACTGGTGACAACACCACGATGCACACACACACACACACACACACACACACACACACACACACGCAGCAGTGTGACATATCATAGCTATGCAGATGATACAGGGCTGTGGGGGTGTTCCTGAAGAAAAATAGAAGAATTTGTCTCTGAGGATAAAGAACAAAGGAGGAAGAGGAAGAGGAGGAAGAGGAGGAGGAGTGACCCACTCGGTGGTTCCTCTGCCAGCTACACTCCAGTTAAAAATAATTTTAAACACCCTTTTAGTAGTTTGCATTTGTATATATTGGTATTCGTCCATGAAGTCTGTGGTGTTGTGTATTCAGTGATATAAACAGGACACGAAGTTAAAACACAAATCTGCATGGCATCATTGTACGGTATTGTTGTATAAAGGTGCTTCACAACTAGAGTGTGTGTGTGTGTGTGTGTGTGTGTGTGTGTGTGTGTGTGTGTGTGTGTGTGTGTGTGTGTGTGTGTGTGTGTGTGTGTGTGTGTGTGTGTGTGTGTGTGTGTGAAAGAGAGAGAGCAGAAGGAGAGTTTGTCAAAGTACAAGTCGAGCTTCATTTGGTGATTACCTCATTAGGGAGGTTACGTTGTCACTGCTCTTTGTTTGTTTACCTGCATCAGGATCCAAAACAAAAACTAATGAACCGTTGAGGAAGAACATGGGCAGAGGAAAAATATTCAGTTTCCCTGGAGAATATTGTGTAGCTCACAATGTCTTTTCACATGTAGTCCTTACATTGTCCTGCATGAAACAACCTGATGGACAAACTGTGATGTCACTGCCGGTGGAAACCACGCCGACAGTCACGACATGTCTTTCAAGAGAAGATGGTCCTTTTGTCTGGGAAAGAGAGAAGCCTGAGGAAACACACACACACCGAGACAACACACACGCACACACATTTTAAGTAGGTCTGTGTTTAGAGCCATATGCCCACCAATACAGCCCGTCTCAATAAAACATGGTTGGTTGTTAAAGTTTAATAGTTCTGTCCTTGAGAATTAACCCAGATGAACACACATTTAGGGCACCGTCCCCTCATGCACACACACAGACACACACACAGACACACACACAGACACACACACAGACACACACACAGACACACACACACACACACACACACACACACACACACACACACACACACACACACACACACACACAATGTCTCTTGCTCTTCATTCTCAGTCTCTCTCTCCTTTCTGATGATCATCCATCAGCATTCTGTCCGCTCATCTTTCCTTCACGTTCCTCTGGTCTTTGTGTCCTTGTCCTTCCTCTCCTCCTACAGTCATCTCCACATTCACCAAAAAAGATGATCCTCTTTGAAAACAGAGAATCAGGTGGATTGGATTTGCAGGAAATTAAGGATGGAACAATAAATGAATAAAAGGAGGTGTGGGAGAGAAGAGAGGATGAGGAGAGGATTAATAAGAAGGTGAGAAACGACAGGGAGACTTCTTGGCACTGAGCGATGGATCGGCGGTAATTTGATCAAATATTTATGTCGCAATGCCTTCAAGGAGGTTTGACTGGTGGTCACTGCCAGTGCAATGTGTGTGCACGTTATTGTGCGTGTGCGCGTGTCGATATACGCAATCTGGTGATGACAACAAAACTTAATCACACACACGTACTGTGCATGAAATCAGATTATCTATGCTGCTCCTGCAAACGTGATCATGTATGTTCGGCATGTGAGTGGCCGGAGCTATTCTCGTATTCCCGTCTCTCGACAGGAAGAGTTGCATAAGTTTGAGTGAACTCATTCACCCACCCACCCATGATATGATATAATAACATCATATGGGGAAGGGACAGAGGCCTCAACCCTCGGAAAAGGGTCCAACTAAACAAATAAAGCACAAACTTCCTTAAGAGAAAACACAACATGTTGGTTTTCATTATACAGAAAATTAAAGAAATGTTCTTCCTGCTCCTCTTCCTCTCAGCTCAGATCTGTGCTGCTGATCGGTGAGTTGTCCAACTCTGCTCCCTGCTGCCCACATCAGAAACATGCAACAAGAACCTGTGAGTGAGGAAGTCAGATTTTCTCTTGGTAACTCAAAAAATCAAATTAAAGTTTATGAGAAAGAAGGTAAAATGTCTAAAGTAACAGGATCCAAACATATTCAGTTAATGTGGAAATATTTGGAGAAGCAAACAGCAGATTTTATTTTAATTGTAATACTTAAAATAACAGCAACAAGGAAAGTCCTTTATCAGGAAATACAGAGTCACGAATTAAAGATCAATATAAACATGAGCAAACACCAGAGGACGGTTAATGTCACCTTGATAAAAATAATGTTGCTGAGTGGTCATTCAATCAAACACTAATTAAATTAGGAAAATGTATTGTGTAAAGTACCTAACACATCTGGTCCTTCCGATGTGTGACAGTGGTGAGTTTTACTATTTGAACTGAGCAGTTGATGCTTTTTCATCCAGATGTTCATTATCAGTCAAAGTCACTGTCAAATTCTTCATAAACTCCTGGAAGTCAGCTGACACAACAGCTCCTCCTTGTGGCCAGACAGCAGACCTCAGCTGAACAAGTTTAATCATTTATTATAAAGTTATCTCTATACCACCCAATGGACTCCTTTAATTATCCTTTGAAAACAACGTCATTGCTATAGTGTAAAGATTAATGTGCCAAATCTAAAAGAAAACAATCTTGTAATTTAAACAAACTGACGTCTGTTGCATCCAATGCATTGTTTAAATTAATAAAATACACATTTCATGTTTTTATTTACTCAATCAATGCTCTTTGGTAAGCACTAACATTGAATCAGAGGGTTGAATCCGCACTTGTACTTTTACTTGAGTAATTATGAACACATGTAAATGTACTTTGATAGTTTTACTTTAGTACAAAGGATTACCCGAGTTCCTTTGAACATGTGTACCTGTATTTTAATACATATGAGTCCTGAGGTTGAATAAGTGCTTGTCCTTTTACTTGAGTCATTTTGAGCACATGTACCTGTACTTTTATACTTGTGAGTACATTTAAGAACCTGTACTTTAATACTTCTACTTGAGTGCAGAGGTTGACCCGAGTCCTTTTGAACGTGTGCCTCTACTTCTACTACTCAGTGTGTGTACTTGTACCTCAGCAGGAGTCTCACTCACCATACTCTCGTCTCTCTGAACGAGATCTCGCAGTTTCCAGCGTTTCTCGCCTCAACAGCAACTTGTCACCAAAGATGGCGATTTGCTGAGAGCTCATGGATGTACACATTTCTCGGCTAGTTGAGATCTCCCCAGAAACCACGAGCTCCCAGAGGAAGTAGCCTCCCGGCGAGGTCCCGTGTGTGTCCCCCCCGAGGGAAGCCCACCCTGCCGCCGCCATGCAGATCACCCTGAAGACCCTGCAGCAGCAGACCATCCAGATCCAGATAGACCCCGAGCAGACGGTGAGAAGCTACATGGCTAACGTGCTAACTGTAGCTAACAATGCTAACTGTAGCTAACCATACTAGCTGCGGAGTCTGGTGCTTTTTTTAAACTTGTCGCGGTGACTCGGCAGTTTCGCTCGGTGTCGATAATCAGAGAACAACGCGATGTGTTAGCGTTTAGCCTCAAGCTCACATTATTAAGAAAAACACACGAAAATAGGACGGAACACATCGCGAAACCCTCGGCTAGCTAGCATGCTAACATATGCACTAGCATACGTTAGCATGCTAGCTAGCCGATTAGCCTGCTAACAAAGTCATGGCGACAGACGTATTCTTCGTCGGTTCCGGTTCGTGTCGTGGTTGTTTTTCCTGCTTCGGCGACAACCGAGGAGTGAGCGGATGCGCCACTGTCACTTTTGTACTGGGAATCGAACCTGTCCACAATGCTAATGCTAACGCGCACAACAATTACGGCTAGCATTGTACTGGGGGGAGAAGCTAGCTAAGTTTGTTAGCATGCTCACACTCTTGTCCTGCAACTAGCGAAAGCAAACGTTGGATAAACAGTAAAGTTTGTTGGTCCGTGTGTTGCTGACACGTTGTTTGTATCCCTCATTGTGAAGATTGTGCATTTTTGTTGTGTGCTCTACACCTTAAAGTACATGATGTGTGTACTACTGTGTCATGCTGTGTGACACTGTCAGCACAGTCATGATCCGTCCAGACAGTTTACATGTACTTCCACAATAATCCAGAATATAAATTCAAACAGGTGACGAAGACTGGATTATTAATAAATAAAACTTGAGGTTTGTTTAACAGTGTGATTCCTCCTCCTCCTCTTCATCAGGTGAAGGCGTTGAAAGAGAAGATAGAAGCAGAAAGAGGTAAAGACAACTTCCCCGTGTCTGGCCAGAAGCTGATCTACGCCGGGAAGATCCTGCAGGACGACACGCCCATCAAGGACTACAAGATCGACGAGAAGAACTTCGTGGTGGTGATGGTGTCAAAGGTGAGATATGATCAAATGTACAAAGGACTGAATAGAGGGTTAAATCCCCAAGTCACAGATATTAAAACACCTCGGCCGATTTCTACGGTGGCCGAGAGACCTCAACAAATAACATGTGCAAATTTAGAAAACATCTTAATCAATTTGACGACGTAAACAAGCTGCAAGTAGCAAACAACACGGAAATGTTTTACAGGGGAAGTTATAGAAGTCTGATTCTCGTCAGTGTTAAAGGAACTTCACCAAACATTGAACTATGACTACGCTGGAAACGTTTCTGTTATTTCCAGCACGTCTCTGTATTTGCATGTGTCATCCAATTGTCGAAGTTGTTTTCTCAGTTCACACATGTTTTTCCTATTTGCACGTGTTAATTACTCGTCACTGTTAAGTTGTTAGTCTAACAACACCTTCCTCTGAACCGACTGAAGGCCAAGCCTGCAGCTGCCGCCGTGCCCCCGGCCTCAGAAGCTCCCAAGCCCCCCGTGCAGGACTCTGGCTCCACGTCAACAGCTGTGCCGGCCACCACCCCGGCCCCCGCCCCGGCCCCAGCAGCTGCCCCTGCCCCCCCCCAGGAGGCCAAAGAGGAGCCAAGTGCCGCAGAGACAGAACCACAACAACCAGCCAGGTAGACGCGGTGGATCACGTAGTGTGAAACTCTCTGAGCTGCAGTAAAAGATTTGAGTAGTTGACTGATGACGAGAAGAAGAAAAAAGATAAAAGAGATCTTAATCATAATTAAAAGTAGATAAAACAAACTATGTCTGATATGTAGAACAGATGTTCTCTATCTGTAATGTTCATCATGATATTTGATGGAGCAGTGATTTATTATGAATTGTGGTTGTGCAGATGTTTTTAAACAGAGCGTGAAACAACAGTGGTTTAACGTATTTGTTGAACAGAATAACATGAGTCATTCAAGGTTTTGGATTAAATCCAGTTATACTAATTTCCTTTTATATTGATTGATTGATTATTTATTTAAGCCTCGGAAAACACATTGAGGAATAAGACCCTCATTAACAATGGTGCCGAGGGTACAATGAAGAGTTAATACATTGATAGAAAAAAATAAATAAATAAGAATGAAATAAATATGCATATATATATATATATATATATATATATACAGTAATAAAAGGGAAAAGGTCATAAACAATCATTTTTTGACGATTCAATAAAATACTATGGTTAAGTCAACTAACAGTTCCAATCACTATAGGAAAAGTCAGCTGTACATGAGATAAGATTCAATAATTCCTTTAATGAAATAAATGAGCACAACCTTAAAGATTTTTGGACCTCATTCCAAATGTAGGGCGCCTTATAACAGAAAGCTGTCTTCCCCAAGTTATTTAAGATAAGCATTTTACATATTAACCACCAGTGATCTGGAGTAGATGTTGGTTTATTCTTCAGTTGTTGAACATCTGTGTAGTTTGTCTCATTCTTCACCTTCCATGCTTTGCAGCTCCAGTGGTGGGAGCCAGGGCCTGGACGCCTCCTCAGCTCTGGGTAGGTAACGGATGGGCCTCTGCCAGACTCACCTCATTCACAAGCACTCTAATAGCCTCAGTGCCAATTCCCTCAGTGTTGTTAAAGATAAATTGTACAATTTGAGACAATCAACAGTGTTGTTGTTGTGTTAATGTCACAGCAGCACATTTCTTGTGTAAAAAAACGAGGTTAAACTTGCTCTGCCAGAACTTGTTCCTGCTGTGCGTCAGGGGCTTTACAGGCTGCAGTGAAATACATACTGTTCCTATATTTAGGCTGTGACAAAAGTAAGCCATCTCTTATTGTGGTACAACAGAGTGGAGGGGGGGGGTCTCCCATTTGTTCCACTTATAGATACTGTACATAGAAAATGAAACAGAAGGTGACCTGCTACTTTTGAAGTCCATATTTTGTGTTGTACATTTGAAGATTGAGTTGTTTATACGTATAGAAAAGGTTTATCCCACAGTTATTTAAATCCTGGAAACCGACTGGAATAAACGTAGATAAGAAGTCGAGCTGAAGAGTCGTGCCTGTTGAATTATTAAAGAAATACTGTGTGAAAGTCTGTGTTTAGAATCTGATTCTCCTCCTGTTCAGCCTGAAAGGGATTCGCTGTTTGCTCCTCGTCTACTTTAAGATGCTTCTTAGAGGAGGAACAGTTGTGTATAAATTCCTGACGCTGTGTGTGTCTGTCTGTGTGTTTTCAGTGACTGGGGCCGAGTACGAGGCGATGCTGACAGAGATCATGTCCATGGGCTATGAAAGGGAGCGAGTGGTGGCTGCACTACGAGCCAGTTTCAACAACCCCCACAGAGCTGTGGAATACCTCCTCACTGTACGTCACACACAGACACACACACGCACACACAGTCACACACATGAACTCATTCTCACCGAGCAGCTCTCTCCATCTGCAAGTCTGGCTGCTAAACACACTTGTTGGATGTAAGTGTTGCGTTTGTAAACGTGTGTGATTAAGAGTTGTGTGGTTGTGTGTCCAGGGTATCCCCAGCAGCCCAGTCCAGGAGAGTAGCCCACCAGTGCCGGCCCCTGCATCCGGACCCACGGAAACCCCGTCTCTAGCAGAAGGTGAGGAGTGCAGCTCAGTGTAATCAGAAGATATCTACAGCTCAGCCCTGTGTGTGTGTCTGCTGTGTAAAAATAAACTCTGGTACTGGTGGGGTGTTAATAACAGTAGTCACAAGCGTCACCTCCTCCCACTGTTCAGATATTAAGCTTGTATATCATTCGCATGCCACGTTCTCTCCAGCTGTGGATCCAGAGTTTATTAAAACAGTGGATCAAGCTTTGCACCACATCGCTCACATTGTGTTTTATTGTGTGTTTTTCTCCAGGAGAAAATCCACTTGCATTCCTGCGGACCCAGCCCCAGTTCCAGCACATGAGACAGGCCATCCAGCAGAACCCGGCTCTGCTGCCTCAGCTGCTGCAGCAACTGGGAAGAGAAAACCCTCAACTCCTGCAGGTAACTCACCCAAACACCCTGAGGGGTCCGACCACAAGGGAACGTGTCCCCCCTGTGAACCCTCCCGGTCGAATCCCACTTCCCTTTCACATCAATTTCATCTGTTGACAGATCTTTTAGTAACAGTTGATTTAATGGAAATTAGTAATTATCCTTTCATCAGCTGGAATTGTAATACCCACAATATCCGCTCCCAGAGCTGGCTTTCATTATATCTGCCTCGTGTTAACACTAACTTGGGAAAGACAGCTTCCTGTTATAAGGCACCCTACATTTGGAAATGAGGTCCAACAATCTTTGAGGTTGTGCTCATTTGTTTCATTGAGGGAGTTCTCGAGTCTGGTCTCATGTGCAGCTGACTTCTCCTGCAGTGATTGTAACTGCTAGTTGACTTGGCCATAGTATCTTATACTGACAAATTTTTTCATACCTTGTGTAACTGTGTATTTATATATATGCATATTTATTTCATTCTTATTTATTCAATATATTAACTCTGCAATATATCAACTCTTTAATGTTCCCTCGGCACCATTGTAAATGAGGGTCTTATCCCTCAATGTGTTTTCCGAGGCTTAAATAAATATTCAATCAATCAATCCTGTTTCAGGAGTTTCGACTCTAACTTCGTCTCCTTTATGTTTCTTCTGCAGCAAATCAGTCAATATCAGGAGCTCTTCATCCAGATGTTGAACGAGCCAGCGGGGGAGGGAGGAGACTCACCAGAGGTTGGAGACATGGGGGCGGCGGGGGAGGAGGGCGCGCCTGTCAACTACATCCAGGTCACACCTCAGGAGAAGGAAGCCATCGAAAGGGTGAGTAACAGAAGATGTTAAATGTTATATTATCACATGTCAGGTGAAGATCTTCTCTTCTCGTGTTGAACCCGTCTCCCGGTGGTTTCCTCTCCAGTTAAAAGCGTTGGGCTTCCCGGAGCCGCTGGTGATCCAGGCCTTCTTCGCCTGCGAGAAGAACGAGAACCTGG
Source organism: Limanda limanda (assembly GCF_963576545.1). Taxonomy (NCBI): domain Eukaryota; kingdom Metazoa; phylum Chordata; class Actinopteri; order Pleuronectiformes; family Pleuronectidae; genus Limanda; species Limanda limanda. Next base: position 11,870,388 of record NC_083652.1, read on the forward strand.
CCGCCAACTTTCTCCTCAACCAGGGAATGGAGGACGACTGAACACAGATCACTGCCTTCCTGCTCCCCCACCCCCCACCCCCCCCCCGACCCTCCTTCCCCTCTTCGGCTCATTATAAAGACGGCATCCCCCCCCCGAATTTTACTGTACAGCTACCAACCTCAGCTCGGCCCACCAGGAGAGGAGGAGAGGGGGAGGAGCCAGCAGTGGGGTGGGAGGGGCGGTGGCAACGGGGATGGGGAGGAGAAACAGGGTGGGTTAGGTTATAATGGGGGGGGGGCTTACATGCTTACAGTACACAAAGTGGAGGCGGTGTGCAGGAAGGTCGGACGTGGATTATCAGAGGTCGAGGGGGGGGCAAAATGTGTGGACGAATTATAAAATCCACGTGAATTCCAATGGAATGTGTGGGGTTTGTCTAGGGGAGAATCTATAATTTGATTTTAGACTTTTTTTTGATTTTAGGCTTTGTGAACATTCGGGGGGGTGGGGGTGCGTGCTTGTGTGTGAGTGCGTCTGTGTTCCTGTGCAGACGGATAAAGTTACGCCCGGAAAAAAAGTAATCGTCATCTTTTTTTATGTTCTGTTTTTGCATTCTCTAAGTTTTGTTCATGCTGTAGCCAGATTGTATGGAAGCACATTCTACCTGCTGCACGTCTACCACAACATCATCAGTGTGTAACCTGCTTGTGTGTGTGTGCCTCTGTGAGCCTCGTGTGCGTAACGTCCGAGGCTGCAGGGGAGTGGCCGCCCTCGCGGTGATGTCACTGTGGGTCTGTCGAGGGGGGGGGGGGGCGAGAGAAGGAAACTTAACTGACTAACGGCGAATCTGGTTCCTCCGCTCACTTTGTCCCGCCCCCTCGTCTGGTCTCAGCCAATCAGAAGCCCTGCAAATGCTGTGCCTGCCTGTTTCGGTTACTCAAATGTGTGGAACTATTTTGTCTATGCTGATTGCTTCTGGTGCTCGTTAACACTAACTCCCCACTTTCTGCTATTCTGATTTAATAATGCAGTAGAAGGACGTTTAGGGTCTATTCCTGTCAGTTGTAACGACTCGTAGACGCAACTAAAAACCAATTAGACATTTAACGGTGGTGGGAATGTTCTTGGAGTTTACTGATTTAAACAGAAAATATGTTTTGCCCAGTTTCACCAAAACGTTTGACTTAACAGCTCGCTCTCTTTAACTGTTTGTTTTGGTTTGGACACGTTTCTTTGCATCAATCAACTATAAAAACACATTTATCTTGGATGCATTCTTCTCTTTGAAGCTGACGAGGAGTAAATCATCTGCATGTGCATTGATCAGTGTCGCGATTGATTCTCTCTTTTCTGGTCAAGTATTATTAACACGTCCTTAAAGATTTCCTCCCCTCGTACCTTCTGCCACCGGGTCCGGAGAAGCATTTGCTTTGTAACACATCTTTCAGACATGAAGACAAATCAAGTTAAGGGAACAAACTGAACCAAAATCCATCTGTATTTTTCTGTCAGATAAAAACTGTACCTTCATCTTTCTAACCTGAGGCAAGTTGTATTTTAAACCCTTTGATTTGAGTCTAAGTTCTGATAAAGCTTAGATTGAAATCTGAATAAAAGAAAATGACAGTAAATTAACTTCTCTGTCACTGTCCAAATTTTCATTTTCAACTTAAAATGATCTTTTGTTATGAGGGGTGGAGCCAGAGATGGATAATCAGCTGCATGGATGGATTAGTGAGAACAGAGCCAGCAGCCTCTCTACAGAAATACTTATAATTATAATGTGGAATCAAACAAATGAGCACAGACGTGGAAAAAGAAATACAAACAAGCCTATATAGAGACAGAAATTAAAGAGCTGATAACTGGATTCATATTTTACTCCTGGTCCAAATGTTCCACCTCTTAAACTCAAAACCTCTGAACCGAACTCCCGTGTCATGTCTCTAACTCACGGGACGACTTCTCACACGTGGGTGACGGCTCCTTGATGCACGTCGAGGTTCATCTACGCACAAAACAACGATTGAGACGACTGTTCTGTGTAATTGTCACATGTGTCCTCGACAAGTCTCTGTATGACGAAGCTTGTGTCGCTCACTGCTGCCTGGATGTGAGGGGGGGGGGGGGGGGGGCTCTACTGTCCGACAGCATCAACATGATCTTAGACTGTGCTACATTAAATATCAGCAGTCTTTCAGGTCTCTGACTCTTTGTGCCTCTTCATCGCACTTCATCACACTTTTAAACACTCACCTGCTCAGGAAGAACCTCAGAGGTGTGACGGCTCATTTCCACTGAATATCACATGTTTGTTTACTCTTGTATTCTTAGTCGTAATTAATTAATTGAGCCTAGAAACAGTAATCACATCCAGTTACATGGATAAACGCTGACAATAGTTTTATCAATAAATAAATCAAAATACAAATTGACATTTCATATATATTCAGAAAGAAAGTTTTTTAAATCTAAATATTAAATCTAAACTAGGGCTACGTTGTAGCCCTAACGAGCCTGAGCACACAGGCAATTTCAAACCTGTTGCGGTCGGTGAAGTGAGAGCGATCGATGACCAAGCGCTCTTGTCTGCGTTGGAAAGGATGGATGCTTCACTTCCTGTAGCCAGCAGGTGGCGCTGTGATTTTAAGTCATGATTTCTTTGTAGATGTCATCAGGTCGCAACTCTTGTCTAACATGTTTGGACTCGATTGGACCAAATATGCCTGAGATACAGAAGCCTGTGTTTTGATGGAGTGTAATCAAACTTTGACGCCACACCACGGTCACACAGTATGACTAAAAGTTGAGATTCGAATAACTTTAAATCTCCATCTTGCTCTGATTAGACTCAGCTTTATTTTAAGTTGATCTGATGAAAGCCCTACGACAAGTATGTCAAAGTAAAAATGCGGAATATGGCCAAAATGGCCACAACATCCAAAATGGCGGGCTTCATGTAGCGTTTTTCATAATGCTCCTTGTGGCTTTTTTGTATGAATAGTCATGATACACTTGTGTCCTGATTATGGTGAAGATCGGTTATGTGAAAACCTAGGGGCTGCGTTCCAGGTGGCGCTGTTGAGCCCTTTTGCCACGCCCATTTCCGAATACTCCAGAATACGTAAATTCTCACCACTTTCCAATTTACTGCAAACTTTTAAAGATTTTTGAGCACGTTGAAGCCCTCAAAAAGCCAATTCAAAAAGCCAATTCACTACGCTAGGGCCTCACCTGTTAGTGCCTGTCAGTGCTCGGCCCTAATAAAGATTCTCTCTATTCATAAAGAAAATAACATCACGGAGCTGAACAAGCCTCTATCGTCATGACAACACATCTTCACTAGCAGCTCATCTTTTCACTGTTAGTTTAAAAGGGCCTTTACCTCCGTCTATGGAGCAGAGAGGAGGGAGAGAGGAGGTGAGAGAGAGGAGTGAGAGAGGAGATGAGAGAGGAGATGAGAGAGGTGAGAGAGAGGAGGTGAGAGAGGAAGTGAGAGAGGAGGTGAGAGAGAGGAGGTGAGAGAGGAGGTTAGAGAGGAGAAAGAGAGAGGAGGGAGAGGAGGTGAGAGAGAGGAGGTGAGAGAGGAAGTGACAGAGGAGGGAGAGGAGGTGAGAGGAGGTGAGAGAGAGGAAGGGGAGGAGGTGAGAGAGGAGGTGAGAGAGAGGAGGGAGAGGAGGTGAGAGAGAGGAGGTGAGAGATGAGGGGAGAGAGGAGGTGAGAGAGGAAGTGAGAGAGGAGGTGAGAGGAGGTGAGAGAGGAGGTGAGAGAGAGGAGGGAGAGGAGGTTAGAGGAGGTGAGAGAGAGAAGTGAGAGGAGGTGACAGAGGAGGGAGAGGAGGTGAGAGAGGAGGTGAGAGAGGAGGGAGAGGACGTGAGAGAGAAGGTGAGGGGGAGGAGGTGGGAGAGGAGGTGAGAGAGGAGGGAGAGGTGAGAGAGGAAGTGAGAGAGAAGGTCAGAGAGGGGGTCAGAGAGGAGAGGGAGAGGAGGTGAGAGAGGAGGGAGAGGAGGTCATAGAGGAGGTGAGAGAGAGGAGGGAGAGGAGGTGAGATAGGAGTTGAGAGAGAGGAGGGAGAGGAGGTGAGAGAGAGGAGGTGAGAGATGAGGGGAGAGAGGAGGTGAGAGAGGAGGTCAGAGAGGAGGTCAGAGAGGAGGTCAGAGAGGACAGAGAGAGGAGGTGATAGAGAGGTGGTGGTGAGGAGGTGAGAGAGAGGAGGGAGAGGAGGTGAGAGAGGAGGTGAGAGAGAGGAGGGAGAGAGGAGGTGAGAGAGGAGGGAGAGAAGGTGAGAGAGGAGGTGAGAGAGGAGGTGAGAGAGGAGGTGAGAGAGGAAGTGAGAGAGGAGGTGAGAGAGAGGAGGGAGCGGAGGTGAGAGAGGAGGTGAGAGAGAGGAGGGAGAGGAGGTGAGAGAGAGGAGGTGGAAGCTGAGGGGAGAGAGGAGGTGAGAGAGGAGGTTAGAGAGGAGGTCAGAGAGGAGGTCAGAGAGGAGAGAGAGAGGAGGTGATAGAGAGGAGGTCAGAGAGGAGGTCAGAGATGAGCGAGAGAGGAGAGAGAGAGGAGGTGAGAGAGGAGGTGAGAGAGAGGAGGTTAGAGATGAGGGGAGAGAGGAGGTGAGAGAGGAAGTGAGAGAGGAGGTGAGAGAGAGGAGGGAGAGGAGGTGAGAGAGGAGGTGAGAGACAGGAGGGAGAGGAGGTGAGAGAGAGGAGGTGGAAGCTGAGGGGAGAGAGGAGGTGAGAGAGGAGGTTAGAGAGGAGGTCAGAGAGGTAGGTCAGAGAGGAGAGAGAGAGGAGGTGATAGAGAGGAGGTCAGAGAGGAGGTCAGAGATGAGCGAGAGAGGAGAGAGAGAGGAGGTGAGAGAGGAGGTGAGAGAGGAGGGAGAGGAGGTGACAGAGGAGGTGAGAGAGGAAGTGAGAGAGGAGGTGAGAGAGAGGAGGGAGAGGAGGTGAGAGAGGAGGTGAGAGAGGAAGTGAGAGAGGAGGTGAGAGAGAGGAGGGAGAGGAGGTGAGAGAGGAGGTGAGAGAGAGGAGGGAGAGAGGAGGTGAGAGAGGAGGGAGAGAAGGTGAGAGAGGAGGTGAGAGAGGAGGTGAGAGAGGAGGTGAGAGAGGAAGTGAGAGAGGAGGTGAGAGAGAGGAGGGAGCGGAGGTGAGAGAGGAGGTGAGAGAGAGGAGGGAGAGGAGGTGAGAGAGAGGAGGTGGAAGCTGAGGGGAGAGAGGAGGTGAGAGAGGAGGTTAGAGAGGAGGTCAGAGAGGAGGTCAGAGAGGAGAGAGAGAGGAGGTGATAGAGAGGAGGTCAGAGAGGAGGTCAGAGATGAGCGAGAGAGGAGAGAGAGAGGAGGTGAGAGAGGAGGTGAGAGAGGAGGTTAGAGATGAGGGGAGAGAGGAGGTGAGAGAGGAAGTGAGAGAGGAGGTGAGAGAGAGGAGGGAGAGGAGGTGAGAGAGGAGGTGAGAGACAGGAGGGAGAGGAGGTGAGAGAGAGGAGGGAGAGGAGGTGAGAGAGAGGAGGTGAGAGATGAGGTGAGAGAGGAGGTCAGAGAGGAGGTCAGAGAGGAGAGAGAGAGGAGGTGAGAGAGAGGAGGTGAGAGAGGAAGTGAGAGAGGAGGTGAGAGAGAGGAGGGAGAGGAGGTGAGAGAGAGGAGGTGAGAGGAGGTGAGAGAGAGGAGGGAGAGGAGGTGAGAGAGAGGACAGAGAGGAGGTGAGAGAGGAGGTGAGAGAGAGGAAGGACAGGAGGTGAGAGAGGAGGTGAGAGAGAGGAGGGAGAGGAGGTGAGAGAGGAGGTGAGAGAGAGGAGGTTAGAGATGAGGGGAGAGAGGAGGTGAGAGAGGAAGTGAGAGAGGAGGGAGAGGAGGTGAGAGAGGAGGTGAGAGAGAGGAGGGAGAGGAGGTGAGAGAGAGGAGGTGAGAGAGAGGAGGGAGAGGAGGTGAGAGAGGAGGTGAGAGAGAGGAGGGAGAGGAGGTTAGAGGAGGTGAGAGAGAGGAGTGAGAGGAGGTGACAGAGGAGGGAGAGGACGTGAGAGAGGAGGTGAGAGAGGAGGGAGAGGACGTGAGAGAGAAGGTGAGGGGGAGGAGGTGGGAGAGGAGGTGAGAGAGGAGGGAGAGGTGAGAGAGGAAGTGAGAGAGGAGGTGGGAGAGCAGGGAGAGGAGGTGAGAGAGAGGAGGTGAGAGAGGAGATGAGAGAGGAGGTCAGAGAGGAGGTGAGAGAGAGGAGGTGAGAGATGAGGGGAGAGAGGAGGTGAGAGAGGAGGTCAGAGAGGAGGTCAGAGATGAGCGAGAGAGGAGAGAGAGAGGAGGTGAGAGAGGAGGTGAGAGAGGAGGGAGAGGAGGTGACAGAGAGGAGGTGAGAGAGGAGGTGAGAGAGAGGAGGGAGAGGAGGTGAGAGAGGAGGTGAGAGAGGAAGTGAGAGAGGAGGTGAGAGAGAGGAGGGAGAGGAGGTGAGAGAGAGGAGGGAAAGGAGGGGAGAGAGGAGGTGTGAGAGAGGAGGTGAGAGATGAGGGGAGAGAGGAGGTGAGAGAGGAGGTCAGAGAGGGGGTCAGAGAGGAGAGGGAGAGGAGGTGAGAGAGGAGGGAGAGGAGGTCATAGAGGAGGTGAGAGAGAGGAGGGAGAGGAGGTGAGATAGGAGTTGAGAGAGAGGAGGGAGAGGAGGTGAGAGAGAGGAGGTGAGAGATGAGGGGAGAGAGGAGGTGAGAGAGGAGGTCAGAGAGGAGGTCAGAGAGGAGGTCAGAGAGGACAGAGAGAGGAGGTGATAGAGAGGTGTTGGTGAGGAGGTGAGAGAGAGGAGGGAGAGGAGGTGAGAGAGGAGGGAGAGGAGGTCATAGAGGAGGTGAGAGAGAGGAGGGAGAGGAGGTGAGATAGGAGTTGAGAGAGAGGAGGGAGAGGAGGTGAGAGAGAGGAGGTGAGAGATGAGGGGAGAGAGGAGGTGAGAGAGGAGGTCAGAGAGGAGGTCAGAGAGGAGGTCAGAGAGGACAGAGAGAGGAGGTGATAGAGAGGTGGTGGTGAGGAGGTGAGAGAGAGGAGGGAGAGGAGGTGAGAGAGGAGGTGAGAGAGAGGAGGGAGAGAGGAGGTGAGAGAGGAGGGAGAGAAGGTGAGAGAGGAGGTGAGAGAGGAGGTGAGAGAGGAGGTGAGAGAGGAAGTGAGAGAGGAGGTGAGAGAGAGGAGGGAGCGGAGGTGAGAGAGGAGGTGAGAGAGAGGAGGGAGAGGAGGTGAAAGCTGAGGGGAGAGAGGAGGTGAGAGAGGAGGTTAGAGAGGAGGTCAGAGAGGAGGTCAGAGAGGAGAGAGAGAGGAGGTGATAGAGAGGAGGTCAGAGAGGAGGTCAGAGATGAGCGAGAGAGGAGAGAGAGAGGAGGTGAGAGAGGAGGTGAGAGAGGAGGGAGAGGAGGTGACAGAGGAGGTGAGAGAGGAAGTGAGAGAGGAGGTGAGAGAGAGGAGGGAGAGGAGGTGAGAGAGGAGGTGAGAGAGGAAGTGAGAGAGGAGGTGAGAGAGAGGAGGGAGAGGAGGTGAGAGGAGGTCAGAGAGGGGGTCAGAGAGGAGAGGGAGAGGAGGTGAGAGAGGAGGGAGAGGAGGTCATAGAGGAGGTGAGAGAGAGGAGGGAGAGGAGGTGAGATAGGAGTTGAGAGAGGAGGTGAGAGAGGAGGTGGGAGAGAAGGAGAGAGAGAGGAGGTGAGAGAGAGGAGGGAGGAGGTGAGAGAGGAGGTGAGAGAGAGGAGGGAGAGAGGTGGTGAGAGAGGAGGTGAGAGAGAGGAGGGAGAGGAAGTGAGAGAGAGGAGGGTGAGGAGGTGAGAGAGGAGGTCAGAGAGAGGAGGTCAGAGAGGAAGGGAGTAAACGACGAACTTTGAGCAATAAACATGGAGACAAAAGAAGTTAAAGATTTACACACAGAATCTAAATCACTGCTTTATATGACTCGAGTCTATTTGAGTTTACAGAACTCAGCTGCGGCTTCAGGATAATAAAACCCATCTCCAGGATAGAGAGGCTGAGTGAATGTGGTCTGGACTCTGTGGAGGAGAGTCATGGTGTCAGAGACTCTGTAGAAGGACAGAACACCTGCACTGTGATCCAGGTACACTCCTATTCTGGATGACTCTGGACCTGACACTGGAGTCCAGATGTTGTTGTAATAAAAGTTATAACTGTCTCCACCACAATATAATGACCAAGATTTATCATTGTATCCAAATCCACATGAGCTTCCTGCTCTGCTGATATTCTTGTATGCGACTGCTACATAAACTCCTCCTCTCTTCTTCACCTCGCAGTAACAACGTCCAGTCAGACTCTCTCTACTCAGGACCTGACGCACAACAGTGAATCTGTCTGGGTGATCAGAATAAGACTGATCTTTACTCTTCCATGTTACTTTTCTGTTTCCCTCAGATAATAACAGACGTCTGTGTACTGTGTTTGGATCCAGTGTGATTTCCTGTGAATATTTTAAGAAGTCAGCTCTGGTCTCTGGCTCTGGTTGTCGCAGTAAAACATCCACTTGAGACACAACCTGTAAAATCTGTGTCTCTGTCTCACTCAGAATGTCCTGTAGTCGACCTCTGACCTGTGACAGAGCTGCTGTCACGTCCTCAAAGTTCCTCAGAGGACGGATCCTGAAGCTGGATGAGTGTGTAGATTCACTGAGTGGTGACAGTGAGGGGTAGTTGTGTAGAAGCTGGCTGTGATCCTCTGTGTCTGAGAGCTGCTTCAGTTCATGGTCTTTCTAATTTACTGCAAACTTTAGAAACTTTTTGAGCACGTTGAAGCCCTCAAAAAGCCCATTCACTTCGCTATGAATAATCCTTACAATTTCAACTCCCACCGTTCAGTGCTCGGGCCCTAATTAGTCAAACAGTTGATCCACCAGAGCTTTTATTTTGGTGCTTCCCCTGCCCAGTGTGAATTTTGTATATTAGACAAATATTTAGTGAGTAACATGTATATTTACCTTTAGGCATTTAGATGTAACATTAAGGTTTAACTTTAATATTTATATTTAACATTAATTACAAAACAAAAGTGATCAATCTTCAGATATGAATGTTAAAGGTTCAGTGTCGGATCTAGTGGCATCTAGTGGTGAAGCTGCAAATTGCAACTACTTCAATACCACAGGACCCCTTTTAAATCCTACACACTGGAACTCTGATACAGGTTCAAACCTTTATTGATTTATATTCCTATTTATATCCATATATATATATGTATTCCTATTTAATCATTTATGAGTATTCACAAAGTACTTTAGAGTATTTGTGTAAAGTTCTACTCCACATTTCAGTGGAACTTATTACATCTAATGCTTTGTGAGTGTTTTTCTCTTTTTGAAACCACAGAGAATGTTGTGACCTGATATCTATAACAATATTGTTTATATACAGGGATGAATCCTGATTTCATGCTTTTCCTTCAGCAGGATGTAAATGACTTACCTGTAATCAAAGTATTTTCTCCAGTAGAGCATCACAGGAATAATCACATAGACAGGATACAGTAAAGAACATCCTTTTATTCAATCAAGTAAAGGTGTTGCTCTCTTCAAACTGTGTTTTTTTATCATTATTATGGAAAAGAAACTGTAATTAACACATGCATTTCACCATGGGCTCTGGGAGGTGTGTCTGAGGAGGGGACGCTGCTCTGAGGGAGGAGGAGGAGGAAGAGGAGGAGGAGCTGGTTTTGGGAGACGAAGGGCTGAGGCTGACCGGGCCCGGGTCTACTTGAGGCTGAACTGGGCCCCACGCATCCTACACAACGTGTTCACAACAAACCAAGGAAACGAATGAGAGATAAAGGGCGGACGGTTCTGCCACCGGGTCGGACTGGGCTCGGCCTCTAACCACTAACTCTGATATGGCTTCTCAACTGTGGCGCGTTCACTGGTCAGGGCTGATTGATAATACTGCTGCTGGCCTCATTTTGATTGATGGAGAAGAACGAAAGAGTTGCATATTACATATACAATTTTTTCTTGAGACATTTAAATTTAAAGGTGCTACCTCTATGAGTCACCAGTGGAACCATGTTCCTTTGGTCAATGGTGCTGGATCATCTCTACTGGTTGTGCTGAGCCGCTCAGTCTCCGTGCTGTGGAACCAGTCCGCTGATATAAGGTGCTTCGAGTTATTTTTTTATTATTTTTAAATTTTAAATAGCTGGTCTCACTCAACCACTAGAAAGGTGCTTAACTGACGAGCGTCTTCCTGCCGCCTAATAAACGCAGAAACAACGACAACCCAAACAAAAAAAGGCAAAATCCAGATTCAATTATAAAAAAATAAATAGATAGAAACACAGGATTACAAACAAGCAGTCCTACAGGTCTCCTCCCTCGCCAACGTCCAAAACCAGAGAGTTCCCATGAGCTCTTTCTCCCCCCGTACATGTTCTCGCTCCCAGCGATGGGGGGGAGGGGGGCAACGAATGGGCCCCCCCCCGACCCAGCGGCCCCTGTCCTCAGCACAGCCCAGAGCCCTGTGGTGTAATTTGTTCACTTACATTAGCTGTTGAATGGAGAAGCTGAAGAAGATGGGTATGGTAATACAATGTGAAGCGTACAGACAAGAATAACATGTGAGCTAACTGCATTCTGCTCAGACAAAAAAAATCTTTGCGTATTTCTTGTTTTTGTATTTTTTTGTTGTATTTTTTTGTTGTTTTTGTATTTTTTTAAACCCCGCCGTTCGGAGAAAGGGAGAAAAGGAGGAGGGGGGGGTGGAGGAGAAGTTTACGCAGCTACAGACTACTCCAGTGTCCAAGAGAGACAGAAGACAAGATACAGAGGAAGAGAAGAAGCAAGACAGAAAATATCTTTTTGTGTTTTTTTTTGTCTTTTTTTTTCAGCTTTTCTTAATTATTCAACAATAAAAAGAGAAACTAAATCACACCAATTTCCTTTAGTACTATGTATACTGCTTTAAAAAGCTCGAAGAAGAAGAAGAGGAGGAAGAGAGATACAGGAGCGTGAAGGAGGGGACTCTTCTTTTTCTTTTTGAATTGGGCACTCAGGATTACAAGATGGAGTCTGTGAACAAAAGGCACTTTTTAGGGACAACCTTTAAGATGCTCTGAGTCTAAAACACTACGTCACCAAACAAATATTTATAATCATTTACAGCGGGGGGGTGGGGGGAGTCAGAGGGGGGAGGGGTGGCGTGTGTGTGTGTGTTTGGGGGGGGGGGGGGGGTCACATTCTGAGTTTTCCTTTGAGAGCCAATGGCAGCGTCCCTGTGAGGTCGCCGGTTTCCCGCTCGATGAAACAACCAGACGTCGACACCAAATTTAAAATAAAATAAAAACCTCCCCAGATCTCGTCTTCATCACTTGTCAAACACAAGTGATGAAGACGTCCGGAGGAAGATGGAGTTTTTATTTTTATCTCTTCCCTAGAACTTCCTGTGCTGTGGTGTAAAGGTTGGGAGGGAAAAATGCCTTTTGTCACAACAACCTTTTCACACATTGAACCCCTCCCCCCTCGGTAAATACAAAAAAAAAAAAAGAGAGAGAGAGATAGAATAATGCATGTTTTTCCTAAAAATTTGCTTTTTATGATAACACTTAATTTGTTTATTATTATTTATGTATAATAGAGATTGAATGTACTTTATTCTTTACGAAAGCACCAGTTTTCATAGTGATATATATTTTACGAGTTGCAAAATTGTTCCTTCAGCCCTCCCACATTTTTGAAAAAAGCAAATCATGAGAAATTTCTTTAAAAAGTGATATAAGGAGAAAAATAACAATAATAAAACAGAAATTAAAAAACACTTTTTCCCAAAACTTACTTACAAAGACTGGGATATTTTTTTTCTCGCCATATTTAGAGTCCCAGAGCGCGAGGACTTTAGAAACAAACCAAAAAATAAAAGACGTAGAGGGTTTTACCTCTTTTCTCGTGACACCCTCGAACAATCGCTAACAAACGAACAAACACAATTCCTCTACCAAGGCATTGCACATGGCTCAATCAACATACATCATTTAGTTTCAAGAACAATACTTCCCATCAAAACAAGAGAAAAACAACAAAACCTAATCTGATCCTCTTTTGTTTAATCCTCAACTACATTATCATCCATGTTTCTATTCTCGTGTTTTCGGTGGATTTTCCTTTTTTCTTTAACGTCACTGAACGTGCGTGTGGGTAAAGAGACTTTAGCTCGAATCAGCAGTTTTTGAGATGCATCCTATGACTGTGCGATGTACGCCATGCTTCAAAAAATAACTAGACTGCCACAGAGCTTATCTTGCAAATAAAAAAAAGTATATATCTATAAATATATATGTGTATTATATATAAAGATGCTTGCGATTATCTAGTGAGCTGTCACCTCCCCTGACATAGATTTTTTCACCCTTCACTATAGCTTATATGTGAGAAAAAGAACCTGAATTCATGTTTGACAAATTGCATAATGGGAATACAGAGGCACTTCCATAGATTAGAAAATAAATCACCGTAGCCATAGTCTCACTCAGCGGAGCTAGTTCTCTGTACGGAGCTGAGATGGTCGTGTTTCCCTGCAGTGAAGAACATGGCCAGGCAGTCCAGTTATTTTGTGAGGTCAGATGGATGATTAGAATTCAAAATACGGGAAATAACTTAAATGGGTCTGAATGTGTGCGGGCTCGTGGCGGAACGTGACTCAAAAGCATAAAGGCCTCCTCCGATTGTCTAGGTTTAAGACTTCCCTTTGGATTCAGTCGGGCGCCGGGGGGGCGTGTTTTAGTCGTGAGTGGTCTTTACGAGTGTGTTTGGGAAAAAGTGGCGATCTGTGCTCTCACACGCCAGCGACACGTGCACTGACCTACGTGCACTGACCTGGAATACTACGTGGTGGGCGACCTGTCGTAAACCTCACGAAAAAAAATAAAAAACTCACAATGTTGGCTGGCATGATTGTTTTAGTGCAGTTTTGATCTTTAAGGGCTCATCGATTCGTTTTGGGGGGGGGGGGAAGGGGGTAGGGGGGGAGTGCTGGTGTGTTGTGTTAGGGGGGCGAGGGGGGGCGGGTTACCATAGCAACCCGAATCCTTTAAACCTGACCCTGTGCACCTGAAGAAAACAAAAAGGGGGAAAGAAACAGCCGGATATGTCACATATTTCATTTTGCTCCTCAGTGTGGCTCGCGCTGCTCTTGGAGCCGCGGCCCGTCTGGGAGTGTAAACAACAGGGTAAACTTTAGGGAGACAGAAAGAAGAAGAGCTACTCTCTCTCTTTTCACTCTGGGTCCCGTCCTCAGCAACCTTCCCTCCTCGGGTCACACCACCACCTCCACCACCACCACCACCACCACCAGCACCACCAGCGGTCAGTCAGCAGCCGGACCTGGACTCCAGCAGGGGGAGCAGTGCCCTGTACGGCTCAGCGGGTTCGGCCCCAGACGACAGAGCGGCCTGTGATTGTCGGACCCCTGCGGTGCAGCGAGTGGCGAGTGGGTTCATCTGGCACCGAGAACAAAGCAAAACCACGTTCAGAGTTTGGCACTTTGGAAAATACGCTAGTTCGATTGCTTTAGGGAAGAAGAGCGACGCCTCTGTTGTGTCTTAGCTTAGCACAAAGCCTGGAGACGAAGACAACAACCACAACAGTGATGCAGCGTCGCCTGGGAACACGCACACAGACACACACCTAACACGAGCGTTGTGTTTGTGGACCAAACAATAAACTTTGTTTGTCAAATTCCTCCCGAATTCTGATAAACTGTCCGATGGCAAACTTTTAAAAATCCTAAATGCAACAACTTTCTGTTTTTTCGGCTGCTCCACCAACTTTTCTCTAACTTCTAAGTATTTCCCAAAATGTCAAACTCCTTCCCTTCCCGTTTCTTGCGTTCCACCAGCGGATCCAGTCGAGCTGACCTCCCTGACCTCTCTCTGTGTTTCTCTGTAAGGTGCTGTCATTCAAATATAAAACAGTTTATAAAATAGTACAAATCCAAAAAGGAATAAATTCAAAAAAGAGAACACACAAGAGAACAAAAGTCATTCATCTGCATTACAAGAGGGCAAAGGGGGGGGGGGGGGGGGATCATAGCTGCTGTCTAAAGTCCGTCGGTAATGATGCGCAGACACACACACACACACACACTGGTTCTCAGCACTGTGTGGGTGTGTTGCTTTTTTTTGGGATGTCTAATCAAATAGGTAGAGAGAGTTCACCGGGATTTACTATATTTTGCATATAGTAAGAAAATCTGATAACACAACACCACCACCTCTTAATACTACGGTCTAAAAGATGCGACTGGGCAACTGTGTGTCTGTGTGTGTGTTTGTGTGTTTTCAATTGTACATGCATGCTGTGGTCATGGCACAGGTGTGTGTGTGTGTGTGTGTGTGTGTTGTGTTGTGCAGGGACATGTGAGAATGAGCGGAGGCCAGTGATTGGTCGAACTGATCAATGGGGTCGAGGACTCGTGACAGGCTGGTTTACCTCCCATGCCTTGTAGGTAAATAGTGCACATCGTTAAGATTAGTGTTAATTGATTCGGCTTCTTGTAGTGCAACCCTTAAATCAAGAAATGTTTTGGCATGGTCTCTCTCTGGTTAGTAGTAAACAGGGGCTTTATAGAGTCAATCGTTCAGAGAGAGAGAGAGAGAGAGAGAAAGAGAGTTAATTGGATTTTGGGTGACGACAGGAGCTCGGACCTCAGCCCTCGTCGGAAACATAATCGTCTTTTTCTGTGACCTGGCTGTAGATCCACGGTGGGCGTGGCTTTGTGGGTTAAAATGCTGCATCTGGAAAAGTCTTGATTTAGTTGGACAGTTGGATTTTCTTCGTTACACGAAACGTCCTCACGAAGAAGCAGAAGAAGACGTTTTCCTCGTCCTGCGTTGTGCTGGTTGTTTTTCTTTTTGTTTTCTGGAGAGTCGTGTCCCTCACTCTTTCCTGCGTCCTGGCTTCCCCTGGTCCATCCATTCATCTTTCCTTCTTTCCGTCGGTGCTCAGAACAGTTCCTCCCTCTGACTGGGTTAACGAGTCCAGAGTTCCTCGGCTGCATTCTCCTGTGTGGTTTGATTTAGAATCAGGTGAGACGGGCTGTCAGGGCCGGTCGGTCGGTCGGGGGGGCGGCGGTGGGTGGGGGGGTTGGAGGACAATTGTCATCCTGCGGGTTGCTTCTCTGTTTGCTTTTTCCGATTGTAAAGAAAGAATACTAGTTGCTGGTTTGTGCACAGATCTTGTCAGAGGAACCAAGACTGAAAGAGAGAACAGAAAATGTTCATTAATGTCAAAACCAGTGAATATGGTAGAGGAGAAGACAAAACATCTTTTAATTGAACCACTAGAGACAAAGGGACAGACAGACAGCAAAGCTGGGACGGACATGAAATCCTGAATCAGTTAATGAGATGCATCACTTCGTCAGGATCGTTGGAAACAAAGAGAGAAATCTGTGAACCTGAAAGCTCCCATTAGATTTAGGCTAGACACACAGTCATGACTCTACAATACGTGCATCACAACACTTACAGTATCAGCAGTAAAAAGTATATACTGTACATATCATCGTTTATGTCAAAAAATATGAACAAACAACGTAGGTTTCTTTATCAACCTTTGGTTCTTTGATTAAAAAGTAAAGAGGACGTAAAAGCTGAGTTGTTCATATAATAATCTGGAGAAAGTCAAGTTCTCATAGTAAATGAAACTCCTCTTGTTCTGTGAGATTTCGTATTCCTTCCTTGAATTTGACCTTTTGACCTTCAGATGTCTCTTGAACACAGAGAGAGTCAGAACAGTCATCAGGATCGTAGGAAACAAAGAGAGAAATCTGTGAACCTGGAAGCTCCCGTTAGATGGAGGATAGATACACAGTTGTCATTTCACACATACATGTACTGTAGAATGACAACTATGTATAACACTTATCAGCAGTAAAAAGTATTTGCATATCAGAGTAAATGAAATAAATATGAACAAAAATCAACCTAGGTTTCTTTATCAACCTTTGGGTCTTTGATTAAAAAGTAAAGAGGAAGTAAAAGTTGTTCATATGAGAATCTGAACAAAGTCCAGTTCTCGTAGCGTATGAATCTCCTGCTCTTTTTCTGTGAGGTGCCTTATTCTTCCTTGAATTTGACCTTTTGACCTTCAGACGTCTCTTGACCCCAGTGAGGTCAGAACACTTGTCTCCGTCCATTCTGTCTGTTTCTGGACTGAACCAGCGATCGTCCTGGATTTGGACGGGCAGCGAGCGGCTGCTAATGGCCGAGCGGCAGCAGGCGGGTTGCCGTCTGGCGCTCGCCGCCACTTGCGCTCGCCCTCACGTCGGGTTTCTCCCGCTCAGCGTGAGTGGGGGGGGCACGGGCGGGTCACCGGCCTGCAGGCTCTGGCACCGGCGGCCCTCGTGCCAACATTCTAGGAGTCATAGCCTTGGAAACTATTGGCGCCTCCGGGGAGGACGAGGCCTTTTGTGTGGTTTGACTCGATCAGGTCACATGACTCCCCCCCCCCCCCCCCTTCTCCCCCGGGCGCTGTCCCAGAAGGCCGAGGGGCATTGTAACTTCTCCCTTCTTGGTTACTCTCCTTCTGTGTACACACACAGACACACACACAGACACACACAATCCATCTATCTCCCCTGAACACTCCCTCTAAACCCTTGGCAGCAGACAGTGACGCCCCCCCCCCCCCCCCCCCTCGAGCAAACCCCTTCTCATATTCAAGATCAACTGGCTATGACATCATGTCTGGTTGCCGGGGGTGACGAGACGGCTGGGACGTGACTTCTCTAACGTCCGAAACTCTGACGCTCCCCCTGCCCCCCCCCCCGTTTGCCCCCCCACCCATCTCTGTACCCTCAGTATCTCGTTTCCCCTCCGCTCTGCCTGCACTGCCCCACATTGACCACTTGGGGGCGCATGGAGCCCACCGTTGCCATGGTGAGAAGTTCTCGTCCTTCTACTCACTTCTGACATGTTCTTTATTCAGTGATCCATCTTTTCTTTTAGTGGATAGTTAATCTCCAGTGTCTCGTTCCGATAGACACATGCGAACAGTTAGTGTTGTGTGTTTGGAAAAGTGAAACCGCTTCAGACATTAAGTCCAACCGAGAACTCATCAATAAGAAAAACGTACGAAGAAACGCTACACGGCCAAAAATAGTAGATACCTCCGTGCAGATGCTTTTATTTACGTGCGAGGCTGATTTCTGGGGCGTGAAATGATATTTTAGACGATGTGGTGTTTCCTGTTTCAACACCACAACTCTCCTGTGGGAACAGAACCAGGTCCGTTAAGAAATGATTCTCCCAATTAGGTGTGAAAGCATTCGAGAGGCCTTCACCCATAATCTTAAATTACCCAGGATCCTCAGGGCCCAGCCACGTGTTTAACATTCACCTATAGATGTTCAGTTCACGTGTCCACGTACTTTTGAGCAAGCTGTGTATAAAGTATTGGGGTAAACAAACAAAAAAGTGTTGGTAGGTTGCAGGGAATAGGGAGTATAATGAGCATCAGGAGCGAGGGAAATGGAAAAGGGAGGAGAAGCGAGAGAACGGAGGGCAGGGAAACAAGGGAGGGGATCAGCCGAGCAGCGTCAGATGGTTTCCATGTGTCGAGGAGCTGAGCGGAGCAGAGCTGGCTCCAGGCGGGTGTGGTTTGAACACTAATGAGAAAAGTACTGGTGGTAATGGAGGAGGCGTATGAACGAGGCGCAGAGCGGTGGAAGGGAAGGAGAAAGTAAAAAGGCGGAGAGGAGGAAGAAGAAGGAGGGAGGGAGGGAGGGTAAAAAGAGTTGGAAAGTGGGAAAGGAAAAGGCAGCAAGGAGAGGGAGCGAGGAAAGGTGGCGAGGGAGAAGCCTTGTTGCCTGAAGGCTCGGCTCCATATGTCCCAGATAAACAGTTGGTAAACCACACACATACAGTAAAATACAGATGTAGAAATGCACTGTGGGATCGTAGGAGAGGAGCGGGGGGGCGAATGAGAAGGAGAACTTGGAGAACTTCCACACAGTTAATACGTTTCCTGAGAGCGAGCAGCAGTCAGAACGTTTCCACGGAGATGGACTCGTACCTGCGTCTGCTGCGGGATGTTCAGAAAGTTGTTGTCCCGTGATCCGATGCCGACAAACCTGTTGGGAGCTGTGGCGCCTGACGTGGAGTATGCTACAGGAACAACAAGAGGACAAAACACACGTCAGCGCACACATATCTTCGCAGAGGAACGCCACCATTTTGCACATTTGGAGCCAGAGTCTGCAGAGTAGCCACGGTAACAAGGTCCAGTTGATACACGCTCTCGACCAAACAGGAGTCAGTCTCAGCTGTCAATCATGATGTTTCACCTCATTTTTATATCATCAAATAACGAATTAAAACCAAACTTATGAAATATTTGAGCAAACGTCAATCATAATTTTTAGGGAGCAGTCATGTCGTCATCTTTATTTAAGACTATGCTGCTGGCAGGTTTAGCTCCTCCCACTGAATACTGTCTTTATGCTCAGCTAAGCTAAGCTAATCAGCTGTAGCAACATGAGAGTTGGATCAATCTTCTCATCAAACTTTGGGAAAGAAAGTGAACGAGTGTATTCACCAAAATGTGGAACTGAAGTTTTAACATTTATCCAGTTAACCCACAGTATCATAACAGATACATAAATATGGATTCTAGGTCATCCCAACTCCACAGTGAAGTTTGCCAAAGTCTGGGAAGCAAACAAAGTTCTCCCTGAGCGATTCAGCACCGTTGATAAACTCAGTTGCAGGAGATCGAGCACATGACATGGAGTCTCAGTCGGGGACGTTTAAAACCCACTGGCATCAAAATCTCTGACAAATTTAGGGCAGTTTGAGGAAGACACCCCACGGACTCCAGAGCTGGAATCTGTCTGAGGGATTCAGGATGCAGAGTGCATGTGAGGAAGAGGGAGAAAGGACAAGAAGAGGAGCGAGACAGACACAGAGCGAGAGAACTGGGACATTCATGAGTGTGGACGAGCGATATACTGTATATATCTATATTTATGTGTTTCTGAGGATAACATAGATAAGACATAGAAGACTCTGAGACGCTGACTGGGGGGAAAAACAAAAAACACTAGATTTGGACGAAAGCTAAAAAACAGAAAAGTGCTCCATCCAGTGCCCCCCCCTCCTCACAGGTGAGGAAGACAGATGTGTGGTGGGACGGGTTCACTCCTTCAGCTTAAACACACACAACCCTGGACTACACACAACCCTGGACTACACACAACCCTGGACTGCCCCACAAACATCTGACCAACGAAAATCCCACCAAGACGTTAGAATCAGCTCAATCAATGTACCAGTTTATGTAAATCAACGCCTGTTGTGTTCACTTGTGTTGCTGTTGTGTATTTGTCTATATCGTAGGTGCATATACACAGAATACGGTTTGGCTATGCACTGTTCTTTAACCCATTTAGACCTGAGGCAACATGTTTGTTTGTTTTCAGCTCCGGAAGCGAAGAGGAGGAGGAAGACGAGAGGATCCCGGCGAATTTTCCCTCTTTGTTGGTTTTTAAAGAATAATCAGTTTAAGGAAAAAGTCAACAATTTAAAACGAAAGTATCACTCCTTCAGCCTAAACACACACAACCCTGGACTGCGCCACAAACATCTAACTGACAAAAATCCAACCAAGACTTTAAAATCAGCTCAATCAATGTCCCAGTTTATGTAAATAAACTGCCCTAAATTTTTGCCTCTTCACGTGTCAGAATAAATTATTAATCAAAGTCTTCTCAGGTTTTTCCGCAGGATTCGAGCAGGAGAGACGAGAGGAGGATCTGTAGGAGAACAGGGGCGGGGGGGTGCACCTTCCACTCCAGAGGCCTAACACAGAACCCTGATGAGCTCCACACCACCGAACCTCTACTCTACTGAGCTCCACTGTTTATCCTGCTCTGGCGTCCGTGGTGTTGCCATGGTTACGGGAGGTGGGAGGATGCTGGACACACAGGAACAGTGATGTCACGAAGTCGGAGGAAGAAGAACAGAGGCTCGGGTCTCGTTTCTCTCTTTGGGATGTTCAGATTTTTGTTTTGCTGTTGGTTTAGTTTTGACAATGGTCTCTGCAGCGGGGGGGTCACTTACACGGAGATGCGGGCGAGGAGAGTCCGCCGTCGGGGGGCGTGCTGTTGGGTTTAGAGTCGGGCATGGGGAGGGGCACTGGGCGGGCCACTGGGGGAGGCGGAGGCAGCAAGAAGGAGCCCGGCATTTTGCTCTGGCCGCTCCCGTTTGGCTGCAGACAATACAAACAGGGTCAGGAGGGCGACATGCGACAAGCCGCAGAAACACGGGATGGAAAAAAAGAGGGCGAGTCCATGGTGGGAGAGGAGGTGGTGGGAAACAACAACCAAAGGAATGATACATGTGGACGGCATCTTTTTATGGAGGTGTGAAAAATAATAATCACCACAGGCACTGAGAGGAGTGGGAGCTGAAGGTGAGCGGTTCCACGAGGGAGGTCCATGGGGGGGGTGGAGGAGGAGGAGTGGAGGAGGGGGGGAGTGAGCAAATTATTTTGACGGGGGGGTTCGTCCGGAGGGAGATGGCAAGAAATCAAAAAAACCATGAGAGAATAACTCGTCTACACAAGCACGACACCACCAAGGACAGCAGCACCAGACAACCAAACTCCAAACTCAAACCAGCGAGAAGATGAGGACAGAGACACGATGACACAACACAGGGCGGGGGGGGGGGGGGGGGATGCGTGGACGGAGAGAGCGCCGTGACGGATTCACTCTCGTGGTCATGGTTGTAACGTCGGAGGGGAACGGGTGGAGCAGAAGGAACAGTTCAAATAAAAAAAGGGAGGAGGAGAAAGGGTTTGAAACAGCAAACAGCAAAATGACACAGACAAGACAATACACAGATTTGTCGACCAGCTGATGGACCTTGACTTGTGTTGCTGTTGTGTATTTGTTTATATTGCAGGTGCATATACACAGAACAACACGTTTTGGCTAGGCACTGTTCTTTAACCCATTTAGACCTGAAGCAACTTCTGTGTGTGTACACCTTTAAGGCCGGGAAATATTGTTTGTTTGTTTTCAGCTCTGGGAGCGAAGAGGAGGAAGAAGAGGAGAGGAGGAAGAGGAAAAGGAAGAGGAAGAGGAGGAAGAGGAGGAAGAGGAGGAAGAGGAGGAAGAAGAGAGGATCCCGGCGAGTTTTCCATCTTTGTTGATTTTTAAAGAATAATCAGTTTAAGGTAAAAGTCAACTATTTAAAACCAAAGCCAAATATTTGTCTCTTTCTGCTTCAGGGGCTCAGACATTAAAGTTTTTGTAAATATTGGCTCTTCAGGTGTAAAGTGGCTCATTAGGTCTTAATGGGTTAAACCAGTGCTATTCACATAATTACAGTAAAAGTTATATAGCTCAAAATGGTAATTTTTTATCCTTGAATTGATGTTTTAATCATAGCTTAGCCATTTTTGTGATATTTGTATTATGTACTGACATTTTATACTGCCATATGTTCAGGTTGGGGAAGGTTCATGTATGTATGTAGATTGATGTAAATGTATAAAACTGTATAAAACCAGTAAATATATGTTTAAAAAAAATAATATATATATATATATATATATATATATATATATATATATATATATATATATATATATATATAGCTCAAAAAGGGTGATCAATTCAGTGGTATTTTAATCAGGCCTTTCTTTGCTTCTGTACACATCCTGTTCTTCTATAAGTTGAATGTCAGTATATTTTATACAAGCTACTCACTGTTATAAGCTTCATCTGTTGTCATGACGTCGATAAAGAAATACATTTAAAATAGAAAGCCTTCCTCCAATGCGGTTCACATAATCACAGTAAAGGTAAAATAGCTCAAAATGTGTAATAAATTCAGTGGTATTTTAATCAGGCCTTTCTTTGCTTCTGTACACATCCTGTTCTTCTATAAGTTGCACTGTCATTATGTTTTATTCAAGCTACAAACTGTTATAAGTTTCATCTGTTCTCATGATGTCGATTCAGAAAGAAATTGCGGCGGCGAGGCCTACCTGTCCAGCGGCCTGCCCCGAACCGTCAGCACAGACAAACTGCACAAACTCCTTCAGGGGGTCCTGACCCGGGTGGTGGTGGTAGCGGATGGTCGGGTGGGTGAAGTAAGGGCTGGACTGCTGGATGATGGAGGGAGACGGGAAGTGAAGAGCCGAGGCCGACGCCCTGGGACTCCCTGCAAACACAGAACCTGACGTCAGAGCAGCACACCCAGGGAAACCAGCCCGAGAGCGAGAGGAAGTCACGACACTCCGACTTCCTGCTAATGAGCGACGGCAAGAACCACAACAACACAACTGGAAACCATAAAGTTACAAATCTGGAACATGAAAGGAACGCTGTTGTTTCCAAGAAAAGCAGATTTTGAGTTAAAAGCTATTACGGAGCATTTGCTCATAATGTTTTATGATCAGGGCAGTAAATCTATGCAGCTTCATGGGAGGGAACATTTACACACATTGCCTTCATATGAGCACACTTACACAATATAACAACCAGTCAGACTTACACACAAACACACACCTGAGAGGGAACAGATTCAGCAGAGAGAGGTGTGAGATCCAAAGAGGAAGAAAGAAAGAGATCATTGCTGCTCGCTGGTCTGAGGAAGTGATTCATGATTCATAACGTCAGTGAAGCTGTTTCTGATTCTGTTTCTATGACAGAATGAATCTGTACAATCACATCATCAGGCTGAGTTAGTTGTTTTCTGTTATTGGGCCTGAAAGCCTCACATCTGCTCGTGTGTGTGTTTGCGAGTTCGTGTGTGTGTTTGTGCGACAGGATTCTGACAGTAACAAGCCTCGAATAAAATAAATAATTTTTATTTTTTACCAGAGATGAAAACACAGGAACCAAACATGGCTGCATATAAAAGAAGCTTGTCCACTAACAGGAAGGTCGATTGTCCGAAGTGGAGAAGATACTGAAGCTCAACATAAATGATGAGTATGATTCTATATGAATGTGTGTGTAAATACGTAAATGTCACTTGTACTTAAAACACTGAGAGGAGCCGCTAAATAAAAAAGTCCAGACCTGAAGTATTTAAACAGTTACATTATTTGTTCATTTTTATTTCATTTGAATCTTTCATTTTCTTTTGTCTCTTCATTATAATAAAATTCTTTATTTTTTTCCTAATTTTTAACTAATTTTCTTTTCATTTGACTCCTCGTCTTTGTATCATTTGTGATTTTGACCATGAACTGACACTTGGACGTGTGTGAGAATGATAGTGAGATACTCTGTGAGGGAGATATAATAATGTATAAATACTCTATATATATGTTGTGTGTAGTAGAACAGAGTTGTGTAGCTCTGTGAGTGCTTGTGTGTCTGATGTGTGAGAGCAGCAGTTGGTCGAGCCTCCAACACAAAGCCCACTCTGTTCGACCTGTATCCATCACGAAACGTCCTTGATTTGTATTAGAAGCCTGTTCTCCTCTTGTGCCAGTTTGACACCCCCCCCCCCTACCCAACCACCAACCCCCCCCCCCCCCCCCCCCATCCCGACCCATCGAGGCCCCCCCCCCAGCTGCCCGAGTGGAGCTGCCAACACTCTTTGGTGCTCGCATCTCACACATTGTGCGTTTGTGTAATTGAGTGTGTGTACTTCACGAAGAGTGCCAACCCCACTGCATTACCCCCCCCCCCCCATTACCCCTCACCCTCCCACCCCTCTAACCCCAGACAGGGGCCTATGCCTCAGAGCCCAGCGACACCTTGCTCCCATGCAAGGCTGCCCCCCCCAGTGGAGCGTCTCCCTGCTCCTATAGTCTAATCGCATTAGAGACTGGGTGGAGGCCAAAGGGTGTGTGTGGGTGTGTGTGTGTGTGTGGGGGGGTCGGGTGGTGGTGGTGATGGTGATGGTGGGAGACGGGATCAGAGGGAATTCCTGCACCCTCTTCCTTCTCTCCTCTTCCTCTTCGGTCCCCAAGTGTTTGATTCTGTCAGATGAACTCATGACACATCCCACATATTCCCGAGGTCTCGATTCACGTTTTCAGACGTAAACTCCCCGGACTTTCCCACAGAGTTCCACACATGACCAGGAGATTCTCCGTCAGACACGTTCAAAACAACATGAAACATCCACACCGGCATCGATGTTTCATGTTGTTTTGAATAAGATAGATGGATGGATGGATGGATGGATAGATGGATGGATGGATGGATGGATGGATGGATGGATAGATAGATAGATAGATAGATAGATAGATAGATAGATAGATAGATAGATAGATAGATAGATAGATAGATAGATAGATAGATAGATAGATAGATAGATAGATAGATAGATAGATAGATAGATAGATAGATAGACAGACGGATGGATAGATAGATAGATAGATACAAAGATAGATATACAGATGGATAAGTAGATAGATAGATGGATAGATGGATAGATAGATAGATAGATAGATAGATAGATAGATAGATAGATAGATAGATAGATAGATAGATAGATAGATAGATAGATAGATAGATAGATAGATAGATAGATAGATAGATAGATAGATAGATAGATAGATAGATAGATAGATAGATTGATAGACGGACGGACGGACAGATAGATAGATAGATAGATAGATAGATAGATAGATAGATAGATAGATAGATAGATAGATAGATAGATAGATAGATAGATAGATAGATAGATAGATAGATAGATAGATAGATAGACGGATAGACGGATAGACAGATAGACAGATAGATAGATAGATAGATAGATAGATAGATAGATAGATAGATAGATAGATAGATAGATAGATAGATAGATAGATAGATAGATAGATAGATAGATAGATAGATAGATAGATAGATAGATAGATAGACGGAAAGATAGATAGATAGATAGATAGATAGATAGATAGATAGATAGATAGATAGATAGATAGATAGATAGATAGATAGATAGATAGATAGATAGATAGATAGATAGATAGATAGATAGAAAGATAGATAGATAGATAGATAGATAGATAGATAGATAGATAGATAGATAGATAGATGGATGGATGGATGGATGGATGGATGGATGGATGGATGGATGGATGGATGGATGGATGGATGGATGGATGGATGGATGGATGGATGGATGGATGGATGGATGGATAGCAGAAGTTCACTTCACATCTGCGTCGGTGTCGTCTACATGTGTCGCTCTTCTTTCCTTCATGAAATATTTGTTTTCTTTTTGGTTTCATATCCGTAGAAACGTCATCAACGAGCCGACTCCCTCACGGTGAATCCTCCGGAGAATCTCCTGCAGAGTTTTTACAAGGGGGGAACTCGGCAGAAAGTCTGGAGCTCTCTCCCTCACTCTGACATTTGTGGTCTCACCCGTCCGGACAATGTCTGGAAATTTTAAAAGTGGATGTAATTGATGATACAACTGCAATAAACCATCTGTGTTACAGAGCCGTCAGTGATTCAGTCTCTTGGGTCAAGTTCACATTTGCACCACTGAGAGACAAATTCACCAAAACCACGTCGCTCGCCGCCGACAGCGCCAACACGCTGGGCTCCAAACCCTCAATCCCCTCGGAGCTCGTCTTCCACGCAGAACAACAACACGCTGATGATGTGGTGACACACTTTCACGCCAGCACCAGCACGCACGCTCGTAGGGTTTGTGTAAAAAGAAACAAATCACAGGCGTATAAATCACTACTGCAGGCCACAGTGAGGATGGGATATGCTGTGTGTGTGTGTCTGTGCGTGTGAGAGTGTGTGTGAGTTTGCTGTAGCTACAGGATCAGGGTCTTGTCAACAACCATGGAGGAGGGTTTAATGACACGGCGGTCAACCTCATAGCTGCACATCTGCTCGGTGGCTGCGAAGGCGTTTGATGTTTCCCGACTACAGAGCTAAAGCACATGGGGCAATTATCTCCAGTGAACTCCTTCACCGGGTGAATTCACAAACGTGCACGATAAAAGAAAGAGGAGACAAAAAGAAAAAAGGGGGCATCTCTCTCGCGATCTGCGCTGCGGTGATAAAATTAAGAGCGTGGCGATTAAACGCCAGCGGCCCTGAGGTGGCGTTTGATATCTGATGTTATCACGAGCTGGAGGATCAGCTGCGTTCACACACGTACACGCAGGAAATCTGAGTTCCCACATAGTTAATAAGAGAGATAGAACAGGAAAGTTGGAATAAGGGAGTAAAAGAAATAAAGGAATGGAAAAGACCCACAGATGGATCAGCCTGCCTGGGGGGGCCGGGGCCATTAACCCCCCAAGGAAATATGTATTCACTATGTTTTTCTGGAATAATACTGTTTATTTTTTTTATGGATATTTATATGTCTGGATATAATATGAAACATTTCAGCACATGATCATATTCACTTTGAAGATGAAGGTCTCGTCACTCTTCACGTCTCAGTTTGTGTTTGGCTCTGAAGTCGGTGGAAAAGTGTTGGAAGGGACTAATGAAAGAAATGCATTGTGGGAAATGTGGGATCAGTGAGTTTTGGAGCTTCTGAGGACTGGAAGTCAGAATTTGTCATCATGTCATGTATTTACTTCAGTCTAAATTTCCACAGAGTAAACCAGGGGCGTTGGGGGTTTGAAAGTTATTTACACTTCAAGAACTATGAATGAATCTATTTAATAGGTTTATTATTTTTAGGTCATTTAGAAACCAGACGTAATTGTACTGTGACTAACACACACACACAAACTCCTCAGGGACTGCAACTACAAAATCATAATTTAACACTGTTATTTTGTAAATATGCCTCATTCTAGTATCTGTATATTCTTATTAATTTTAATGTGATGTTAGTTTTTAGATTACATTAGATTCAACTTTATTGTCATTGTAAAGTACAAGTACTTATACAAAGAAATGCAGTTTAGCATCTAACCAGAAGTGCAAAAAAGGCAGTAAAAGTGCAGAGTATTGTGCATATTAAAGTGAAAATGTAAATTAATAAGATCTGTACAGTAAGAAATAGATATGGAATATTACAGTATTAAGAGGATTTGTAGGATATAAGAACCATGAATACACTATGAGCAGGATAAAAATAATGTTAATGTCAACTTGCTGCTGTTATTGTTGTTACTGTTTTTAAAGGTCTCTCTTTACATGCTTCTATTATTCCATATTTTTACACTCTACATATACTATATAGATAGAGATATATATCTCTATCTCTATCTATATATTGACTGTAAAGAGAAGCCTCCTTAATGTCATTGTAAATGAGAATTAACTGAAGATCTTTGAGTCTTCTGAAATCTGCTGATCTGGATCAGGAAACTCTTTTTCCTGAAACAAACACTTGAGTCAATGAGTAAATAACACTTAGTTTAAAACAGTTTTCATACAGATCAAAAAGCCACAGTAAGAGGAAGCGTAGCCTAGCAACCACCTGACCCATTGTCCCTCTGTAGGAAACCAGTGTAACCAGCAGCCTCCACCACCAGGCTCAGAAACACCACCACCACCACCCAGACTCCAGCAGCAGCTCCACCTCAGAGGTCAGAGGTCAGGGCACACTACACGTCTACCTGCCGGCTCGCACTCTCCGACCACGCCCATCTCCCAAAGACAACACTCCCAAGTCTGAACCACGGGGGGGAGGGAGGAGGTGGGGCCGTGAAGAAGTGAGGGGAGGTCGGGGGAGAGGAGGAGGGAGGAGAGAAGAGGGTGGGGGGGCGATCGGGGTGAGGGTGGGGTTCTGGAGCTGGGTTGGTCTCACCTGGTCTCACTCCCGCCAGCATTGGCAGTGGGTGGTGGGAGAACGCCATGCGGGGGGGCCTCGTCTGGGAGGACAGGGCGCTGAAATCGAATTTCCCCGGCTTCTTAAGAGAACCCGGCGGTGACAGTCCTGGCAAAGAGGGGATCAACAGAGTGGCAGAACAGAGAGACCAGGGTTTAATCAAACATGGCTGCTGTGTTCTTACTTCCACTAAACTCAAGAGAGAAAAAAACTTATCAAAGAAACTCTTTAAATTGGACGAATCAAAAATGGTTTATGATCGAGTGAAATCAATGGATCCATCGATTGATTCATTCATTGATTTATTTGATTGGTTTAACAAACAGATGGGTCCTCACACTGTCTGTCTCTAGGTTGTCCTTCAGGGAACGGGTGGGGGGTGGGGTCCGGGGAGAGTCAACGTTTTGAAGGAGGAGGTGCCCAGAGTGAGGGGGGATGACGGGAGACAGGTGGAAGGGGTCAGGGGTCAGGGGTCGGGAGGAGAGCTGGGCCACGTCTTTAACCCACAGGACAAACCACTGAAGATCAATTCAATCTGATCCCAGAACCACGGGCGCCTGGTGCAACTCCACAGAGCGACAGACAGCAACCGACCGACCAATCACAGCGCTCGGCTGCAGAACCAATCAAATCCTTCATGTCACCTCAGGTCTGGACAGTGCGAGCGCCGCAGAGGAGCCGAACCCACACTGCACATCAATAGATCCTCTGATGTAGAGCCCTTCTGTGTGGCTGTCAGGTATTTTATGTTCCTGCCTTAAGGCATATAGTATTTCATAGAAGAACACACACACACACACACACACACACACACACACACACACACACACACACACACACACACACACTCACACTCAGTCACAAGCTGTTCAGGCTGAGCGGCGAGCACCGGGCAAACCGCCAGTGAAGACAGGATGGGAGAGCGGCATAGAGATGGAATGGAAGTGAATCAGGAGAGGAGTGGTGACGGCACGGCCGACACACAAACACAAACGTATTAAAGTGTCCCCCCCCCCCCTCCGGCTGTAAATGTCGACCGAGGCCGGAGGACGGCAGGAAGCTTCCCTCGGTTTGGTGAAGCCGGGCTCGCTAACTACAGGCCCGGCTTCACCAGCGACCAGAAACATGGCCACAAGTGTGAGAGCTGCAGATGAAAGTCAAATCAACACAAGTCAATCCAGGTTCTGAAAATAAAGTAATTCAACGTCCTCGCTGATGTGAAGGAAAGTAAACTGACAAACACAAAGAAAAGAGGACACACAATCAGACCTCCTACATACAGAGAGGATGTTGTAAATACTCAACACAACTACCAAGTGAAGAAACAAAGCAGGACCATCAATTAGTCTATGAGTTGAAACACACCTCACATTAATCAAAGCAAAACGTATCTAGCAAACTGATGAAAAAGCAAAATATTCCAACCAAATGAGTTCAGACATGATGAGAACTTGTTAAAGCCTTTTTGTATTTAGCACCAATGCCTTTCCTGATGTCTGGTGATCCAACGGCAACGTGATCCAAAGGCACAATTTCTGACTCTCAGGGTTTGAGGAGCTGCACCAAACGGTGAATTCTCTGCAGAGAACCACGACGTGGAATATGAGCTGAAGTAAAAAGTGTGGAAAGAACCATCCATAAACCAGAGAACGATACAGAACAGAACATGAGCAGGACACGCAGACCTCATTACTTCCTCTCTGGAACAAACCAGCCCGCGTTCGCTTCGGATCCGGTTGAAAGAATAAAGTGATAAACAACGTTGGCAGGAGAAAGTCCCATAAACTACTAAACAACACAATATTCACACAAATAAAACAAACACACTCAAATAAAGACGTGGGTAATTCCGACATGGCCCAAAGAGATGTGGAAATAGATTTTATGAGCTGAGCATATAAAGTCTAACGGAGCAGATTTCTGAAAAGCTTTCTCTTTAATGCTACACTGGGAAATGTTTTATCGCTATTTACCCACAATGCTCAGAGGCAGCATGGGCGCAGCTGTGTCTGTGTGGGCACCGACCAGTAGAGAATGAGGTGGGCGTCGGCACGTATGCTCAGATCACGTGACCACACACGCAGGTGGGCGGAGCCGAGACACTAAACAGGACGAGATGATGCGATTCACTGAGGGAATTATGGGTAAATAATTAATAAATCTAAAGCAAACCAAGGAGGCCAATTAGGAAGAGAGAGAAACTCGTAGGAGAGCTGCTACATGAGGTTCTGGTTGCAGTGAATCTAACTTTCTACCGGAGATCAAGAGAAAACAGAAGGGGAGTTGAAAACTATTTTTTTGTTTTTTTTATATTTGCTGCAGAGAGAAACCCCCCCGGGGCGAGTGTGGGGGTGACAGAGCTTCAGGTCGCTGGTAATCAGAGTCAAAAGCCCAGTAAAAAATCATAATAAAAACAAAGTGGAGTGGAGAACAGCTGAACACTCTAAAACAAAAAAGCCTTCGTAAAAAGTTACAAGATGATAAAAAGTATAAGAGCGTTTGCTCCAGTCAGCAGAACATTAGCAGCGGAGGCTCGTCATCCATCTGGCGCCGATATCTCACTTCCAACGCCGCTCGTTTATCAGGAGCAGCTTCCTCTGCTGTGGAGGTTCTGTGTGTCATTACCCAGAGAATCCTGGGGCTCAGATAACCAGGCATTCGTTAAAGTAGAATTTCATAACTTGATCAAACTGACATGAACTCCGGGGAATATCTGCTCACGTGGCGTCGGGACTTTCTCCGGAGTTTGACTTTCACATGATGAAAAACACTGGGGAGGGAGTCTCTGGCTCCAAATACACAAGATGGCAGCGTTCACGTCCATTTTGGATTCATTTCCCGAGGAAGAGGATCATCCTGGTGCAGTGTTTGTTTACACTGATTTGATTTGTTCTTTATGTTCTGTATTCATAAAGCATCAATCCCACCCTGTCAGGAGCAATTCACGATTCTGTATCTTGTCCCAGTTCACTTCCACCTGTGTAATGGGGGAGACTGGGATCGAACCACCGACCTTCTGGTTAGAGGACGACCCGCTTTACATTACAAATTGCACAGCATTGCAACCACAGCCTTCATGTGTGTTGTGAGTCCTCCAGCTTATGGAAGTGGAACATGATATTACATTTAATACTAATAGAGCAAACTGACGTTATTCCTTAATTAATATGTTGTATTTATATATAAGTGTGCTTGTAAAACACATGTCTTTATATATAGTGAAGTATTGCCTCTGAAATGTGGTTTAGTAACATTTAGTTGACATATTTTAGTCGTATTTTAATATATTTTGTGCCATTGAACCATTTATTGCTCCTCTACAATCTTTCATGAGCTGCTGATGGAGTCAGAGCAACATCCATGATTTCAACATTTGGATTCATGTCTCCTTGTCCTCTGTGGGACATGTGGGGACGACTGGGAACCACCACATCCCAGCTTCAATCACAAACAGCTTAGAACAGCCTTAAATTATACATATTGTTTTTAGTCTCTGTGATATTTCACTAATTAGTTTGTATCTCGCTGAAATATCTGCTGGAGACGAGCAGCAAACGAGGCCCAGATGCCCAATGAAAGCTTTGTCTGATAAAGCAAACAGAAGTTACTCTGATCTCTCGCTTAATCTGTGTGTGTGGGGTGTGTGTGTGTGTGTGTGTGTGTGTGTGTGTGTGTGTGTGTGTGTGTGTGTGTGTGAGTGTGTGTGTGTGTGAATCTGCACACACACACTTGCTTGTTCTACATTATTTCTGTGTCCTGGCACTGTGTGAGCAGACTGGCAGCCAATTGCTCCCATGACCCTCTAGTCTTGCCACACTAACAAGCTGGCGACCACACAACCCCCCTCTCCCCGCTAGTGTGCACACACACACACACACACACACACACACAATGAAAAGAGAAACACACACTTGTCAATCAGGTAAGAAACAATGAACATGATCAGAGTTGTGTCCGTCATTAACTGAGCAACAATAAGACCACACACACACACACACACACATCACCAGGAAATAAGCAGGGATTCTACGTCAACATCCAAATGCTAAGTAGCCCCCCCCCCCCCCCCACCGCGGAGCAGGAGGAGCAGGAGGAGCAGGAGGAGGAGGAGGAGGAGGAAGAGGAGGAGCAGGAGGAGCAGGAGGAGCAGGAGGAGAGAGACTCAGACTTAATGATGAATTACATGATCACCTGCTAAGCCTCAGAGCTTTTCACTCAGGTAGAGAATCACCTCCGGAGCAGGGGGTGGAGTCAGAGGCCCTCCCCTCCCTCCACCTCCCTCCACCCATCCTCCAGCCCTCCTCTCCTCATCTCTCACTCCCAGCACCGTCACCACCATCACCAGAACAGATGTCTGCTGTAACCCAGTAGCTCCCTTCGCTGTAGACACATGGAGGCGCCATCTGGACCGGAACGCTGCTCCACTCCAGAATGGGGAGTGAGTGCACGTGTGTGTGTGTGTGTGTGTGTGAGAATGTAAATCAGAGTGCGTCTCAGTATAGTTTTGCATGTGTTTGTGCGTGTGCGTGCCAGTTGTGTGTGTTGTGAGTAAGCATGTCTCGCAGACAGACGCTGCCGTGTGCGTTCATGACACACCCGAGTGCCTTGAGTTGTGTTTTATATTGTGTTTCCTGCGTTGTCGAGTCAGGTCTGCGGCGTGTGCATCACTGCTCGACAACAACATGACAACACCTGGAGCACTCAGCCCACAAATCCACACCGTCTCAGAAAACTCACAACAATGTGTTCTCTAGGATATGATAATGCACATAATCACACAATTAAAATGCAGTGTGTTGTGAGTCAGACAGTGTGCAGCCGTGTTGAGGATGTTGTGAACGCACCAGGGAGGTTTTCATTCTGCTACATGTGTCTGATTCCAGCTCAGATTTACAACAGCGTCTCGGAGGCAGACGGGCGGAGGATGTTATGGAGCTACTGGGCGACCAAAAGGCTTTGGTGAACCCACAATGGACAACAGCAAACATCTGGTAGAAACACAACCCCACCCAGCGGCAGCATAGAGAGGAGAGGAGGAGAGGAGAGGAGAGGAGAGGAGAGGAGGAGAGGAGAGGGAGGGAGAGGAGAAGTAAACCGCTCACAGATAGTGAAAACAGACTTGAATACATTGAGAGAGAGAGAGAGAGAGAGAGAGAGAGAGAGAGAGAGAGAGAGAGAGAGAGAGAGAGAGAGAGAGAGGGAGAGGAGGAGAGGAGAGGAAGAGGAGAGGAGAGGAGAGGAGGAGAGGAGGGAGAGGAAGAGGAGAGGTAAACAGCTCACAGAAAGTGAAAACAGACTTGAATACATTGACAGATAGAGAGAGAGATTTAGAGAGAGAGACACACACACAAGTGGAGGACGTTATGTACACACAGTATAATATTTAATGTTCTAACCATGGTAAGGAAACTGCACTCCATCGTTCTCATGCTTAATCTTCCTCTCCTGCACACTGGCCAAATGGTGCTGCACTGAAAGGCCAAACAGGGGAGAAGGGAAGAGTTAACAATGGGGGGAAGAAGGAGAGAGAGAGAGAGAGAGAGAGAGAGAGAGAGAGAGAGAGAGAGAGAGAGAGAGAGAGAGAGAGAGAGAGAGAGAGAGAGAGAGAGAGAGAGAGAGAGAGGGGTGGTTAGATGATGAGCAATGGGGGATTTAAATGTTATGGAGTGCAGCAAGTGTCTATTAAATAGTTACATCATTACTGCTGGTTGTGTTAAATGACAGCATGTGAGTGGGAGCTGGAAATTTGGCGAATGCATGAGAATTTATTCAGAAGAATCCCTGAGGTCAAGTCCTGAACCCGGGAGACGTACAGGACGTTGTGATGGTCAGACTGGGATTTAAGCAAAATGTTGAATGAAACTGAGAAGTTACTGGTTCCACTGGTTCTGCTGATGGAACTCCGATGGATGTTGGTGGTGAGACTAGAACTAAAGGCCACGAAAGGTTATTCAACACTTTTACATAAGAATTATATCGTCTGGCTGAATATTAAGTTAATATATATTATATTATTATATAAGCGCAACCTGAGCAAACAGCTGGTTAGCTTAGCTTAGCACAAAGTGGATACTGGCTCCTCTGACGCTCACTAATTAACATCTTGTTTTTAAATTTTTCCCCTCACTCAAAATCTACCCTGCCTCTCATTGGGTGAGGTCAGGGCAATGAGGGTGATGATTGGTTTGGGTAGAGTATCAAGGTCAGCCAATCAGAGGCAGGATAGGGGGCGGGGCTTTACTAACCTCAGGTGAGAAATTAAACTATGCGTTACTGCTAAAGCTAATCAGTTGTATATCCCGCCTCCTCCATATTAATGGATGGGACAAAAAGTGAAATAAATTCTTCTCAAAGACGGTTTAGGTTGTTTTTGCAAATAGATTTAACTTTAATATCTGAAAGGTCAAACCACAGGGGGCAACTGGTGATTTCCATGTGATTTGGGTGTGGGTGTGTGTGTGTGTGTGTGGGGGGGCCTTGTCAGGTTTATCAGTGGAGCAGATGTTGTGAATGGAGGAAGGTGATGATGAGGAAGAGGGTCATGTGATGAAGAGTGAGGCAGCAGGGCAGCGAGGGCCGAGCTGGAAAACAGAAGTGGTGGAAGGAGGTGAGCTGTGGCTTCTGGTCCATTTCAATTCAGAACTCAACAACTGAAACTATCTGTGTTCAAGTCCCGGTCTAGTTTGTCTGGAGCCGGAGTCGTGTGTCATCGAGGTCACGAGGTCACAAGGTCACGATGAAGACGTTCAGCTCAGTGTCGACACTTCAGTGACTTTCTCACAAGATTCAGTGACTTTTTAAACTTTTTGTTGTGACCTTAACTCTTTTCCCCTCGATGAGAGCAGCTGATACATCTCAGTTAATGAGCTCTCATGTGTCAGTGACTCTCTGGAGGGGGGGGGGGCACCGTCATGTCAACGTAACCAATCAGCAGCCGGCGGCCAGCAGCGTAAATGAGCCGTGAAAGTTTTGCACCTCCCGACTTATCGCTGATCCCTGTTGTTTGTCCAGGGAACTCCGCGTTTCTCTTCTAATTTATGGACTTAATAAAAAATAATTTCCTACCGTGAATTTATTATTATTATTACAGCAGCTTGAAAACTAGTTACTCGAGTCATTTAAGTTGACTGACATCTTTTTTTAAAAAGCTTGTTGGAATCCAAACAAAGATTTAAATAGATATCTAATCATTCTTTAACATTAAGTTTTCAGTGGCTTTAACAATTCAATTAGAAGCCTTCAGGGAAACAGTTGCTTCTGCTGCAGCCTCATCAGAGCTTCTCCCTCAGAACCAGTTTGTTAAGTCCTGCGTCTGAATTGAAGTGGACCGTGGCCAAGCTCCTGGAGAACATCTGGAATGAGGTGTGCAGAGTGTGATGAGGAGGTGGCGAGGGGGGGGGGAACTACCTGCATCCACGTCGTTAGGCCAGCCGCTGGACTGAGAGCTGCTGCCGGCCGCCGGCGAGCGGCCCGAGTAGAAGACATCGTCCACCGGGCTCTCCATCTCGCTGTCGTCAATGGACTTGCGCTTGTTGGAGCTGAGAAGGAGAAGGAAGAGATGTTTGTTTAATGGTGGAAGGAGGAGAAGAGGAAGGAAGGTGAGGTATCTGACCCTCAGGAACCTTTAAGATAGAAAATGGTTTGCTCTGCGCTTTGCTTTCTGTTTTTTTGTTTGTACATTTTCCTGACAAACAACAAGTCACCTGACTGTTCTCACTGAAACACTGAAACTTGCACATAATTGCACTATTGTTGTTCTATTGTTCTCTTTAGCTGTATATATATATATATATATATATATATTTAGATACATTTTCTATTTTAAATTTTGATATTCTATTTTATAGTATTTCTATTTTATTTTGTTGGTTGTAATTACTTGAGCATTGCTAGAAGACAGCCTGTGACTCAAGCATCTCATTGCCAGCGACTGCTTAATGTTATTGTTGTGCATTTGATAATAAAAATCTTGAATCTTGATGTTCAGACCCTGTTAAACGCCCTCAGTGCATTTCTATGGCACGTGAAGGCAAACTGCTTTTTCCCTGCGTGTGTCTTGCGTGAAATCATGTGTAGAAAAAACTCAAAATGTAAAGATTTCCATGCAGCGTTTTGTCTTTGTTTTAGGTTTCAGCCCAGAGGCGGACGAAGCAACACAACTGGAGACAGTCAGACACACACAAGGCCAGAATTCATTCAACACGCCGGATCCACACAGGCCTAAAGTGGCTGGAAACCGAGCTGAGGAGAGCGTGCACTGTGATGCTGGAACGCATTCCTGTGTGTGTTTGCAGATTCTTATAGACTCACACATCTGCCACCAATAAAATAAAAGGAGGGGGTTGTGAATGTACAGCGATCCTGAATGTTTATATGTGTGTGTGCGCTTGTGTGCATATCTGTGTGACAGCATGCGTGTGTGGCTTTTGTGCGATGTGTGATGCACGGGTCTGTGTTACATTAGTATCAAGGGAGACGTTGGGTAATGAGTGTAACTACCTCCGTGGGAGACTTGCATAAAGCTCCATTTCAGTCCTGCAGCGTAAGATGAGCGGGATTGGACGACGGAGGGAGAGCGGGGGGGGGGAAAGGGAGACAAAGGACACAGACAGTGTGACAGACAGTTCGGTGGGAAAAGAGAGAGGGAAGGAGACGGATTAGTGGAGGAGGAGGAAGAAGGGAAAGAAAGAGGACAATCAAACAGCAGAGCAAGTTCAGCAGGAAGGAGGTTAAAGAATCAAGACATGGAGAATATTAGTTCAGAAAAACTACAACTTGGTGTGTTAATATTTATGGATGAGTGTGTTTGTGTGTGTGTGTGTGTGTGTGTGTGTGTGTGTGTGTGTGTGTGTGTGTGTGTGTGTGTACCTGGTGGAGGGGGTGGAGGTGATGGAGCGCCGGCCCAGGGTCACCTGGTTGATGTTGTAGTATCCAGGGCTGTCCAGGTCGGCCAGGGAGAAGTTCGGGCCTGACGCTGTCGCCACCGGGGCTGAGACGCACACAGACACACACACAGATACACACAGACGCACACACACACACAGACACACACACACAGACGCACACACACACACACAGACACACACACACAGACGCACACACACACACACAGACACACACACACACACAGACAAACACACACACACAGACACACACACACACACAGACACACGCACACACAGACACACGCACACACAGACGCACACAGACACACACACACACACAGACACACACACACACAGACACACACACACACAGACACACAGACACACACACAGACACACGCACACACAGACGCACACACACACACACAGACACACACACACACACAGACAAACACACACACACAGACACACACACACACAGACACACACACACAGACACACGCACACACAGACGCACACAGACACATACACACACACACACACACACATCACAGAGAAGAATATCAGACAAATTGTTCACAACTTAAGATGAAGCTGGTGTTGTGTTATTTCTTATTGTTAAGACGATTCTTAGCTCAACAGGGATTCAGAATAAAAAGAACTAAAACACACGAGTCCTTTTCTCAGTGGATAGAAACTTTATTCTCTAAAGTCTCATCAGGAGCCGTCTTCTGTGCTGGTCTCTATTAGCTGCAGCTTCCTGACACCAGGCTGCTACTGCTGCCGAGGGTTTCAGAGTCAAACTGGAACAATGCCTCTGTGTTTTTATGGAGTAACTTCATCCTCATATGTGCTGAACATCAGTGGATCTTCTGCCATGTGTCAGAACTTTCAAAACCAGAAGCACAAGTTCCTACTGAAGACGTGGAAGAGGAATGAAACTGTGCGTTGTTGGGGACATGTGGTTGTGTCACAGTGTGTGTGTGTGTGTGTGTTTAGGTCAGTTTGAACTTGGGGGGGGTTACTCACTCTGCGACACGCGGACCAGCTCGGCTACGTTCCACACCCCAGAAGTCACGAAGCAGTCCTGGAAACTCAAGTGGCCTAAAGAGAGAGAGAGGAGAAGAGTGTGTGTGTGAGCAGAGAGCAGCACAAACCAAACATGCATACAATTACACACACACACACACACACACACACACACACACACACACACACACACACACGTGCAGGGAGCTGGAACACATGTGTGTGGCGAAGCCTGACACGCTGCCGGTGTCATCCCATTGAAAACCATGTGTTTCCCATCAGATGCAACAGGCCTGTGTACATGTACATTTTGTTCACAACACACAATCAGGCCCATATAATATCCACATGGCAGCTATACAGTTTAATGTCTAATGCACATGTATCATAAACCTCATGGTTACGGTGTATGTGGCGTGCACAGACACACACACAGGTTGTGTGTTGGCATGTAACAAAGCACAGTAACTGGTATTTATGAGCCACTTCCTGCGAGTCTATTGATGCAGTAACTTAAACCTTAAAAGGAAAAATGTGTTTTATCACAACGTGGGTGTTGATTTCACTTCAACTTCTGAGACTGGAGACGACTTCACACATCGTGTCTCTCGTCCCGGCGCTGGACGCTGGTCGCTCGGCCAGGTGTGCTCTCTCTCTCTTTTGGTAAATACAGTGATTTCATGTGAGAGCGACCCTTCCTCCCTCTCTCCACTCGTCCATTGTTATTCTATTTTTCTCTTGAGCTGTATATATATATATATATATATTAGATATAAACATTTTATTTTCTATTTTAAATTTTTGATATTCTATTTTATACTATTTCTATTTAATTTTTTTGTTTGTAATTATTGAGCATTGCTAGAAGAGAGCCTGTGACTCAAGCTTTTCATTGCCAGCGACTGCTTAATGTTATTGTCGTGCATTTGATATTAAAAATCTTGAATCTTGAATCCATCACGTCTCTCCTCCCTCTCTCTCTCTCTCTCTCTCTTAATCTCTCTTTTTTACCTCCATCCCACACTTTCCTCCTGTTCTCCGTCCCTCTCTCCTTCACTCCTTCCCCGTGTAGGGTTAACCACGACGCATGAGGTCAGCGCTCGGCTCGGCGGCGGCCATGTGGTTCCCATCTTCCAATAACGTCAGTGTGATTTATGAGCGGCCCGCCACAATCCCAGCTCGGCCCCGGCGCTACAGAACCATCAGCTCTCCTTACCATAATAAACTTAGACCCAACTCTGCTGGGACACACTCGCACACAGAGAGGCCTGTGTGTAGGGGTGTGTGTGTGTGTGTGTGTGTGTGTGTATACACTGTATGCACACGTGTGTAGATGTGACTGACTGTAGGCACACGTATGTATAACATGTTTATGAGTCGTGAACTCACCGTTGGGCGGCGGCTTGACGTCTGTGTCTCCTTGCTGGTTGGAGTTGTCTGATTGTCCTGATTGTTCTGAAAGACAAGGAACAGGAGAGAGAGACGCTCAGTCAGGTAGACAGATGTCTGGACACTAGTCAAGGTTTTTTTTGGGGGGGGGTGGGGGGGGGTGGAGTGAGCTTTAATCCATTCTTTCCACTGAGGAGAGACAGACGTGGGCCTGAGATTAAAGAAGGGAAGATGCATATTTCCGTTCAGGTTGAACCTCAGTTCAAAGTCATAAAATGTTTAATATTTCTGTTTTGTGAAACGATCGCACAAAGAACCTTTCGTTCTTTTTTCTTTTAGAGACGGCGTCTGAGTTTATTTTATTCATATGTGCTTTTTCCTTTTTGTAAAACGTTCTTTAGCAAACTGAGAAGGTTGAAGGATAATTCTAAAATGTACAGTTTGGAGTTTGGAAAAAAAAACACATTCACACACACACACACACACAGTAACGCACACACACACCTGTGTCTACATGATGTCAGACGACATTACATCGGTTTCCTGAAGACTTAATTATTTCCCAACCTAAACTTAAACCTAAGTTAATCTAAAAACATGTCTTCACCTTAAAGTTTAATGACATTACATTATGGGGACTTTTTTGTCCCCATTATAAACACTGAGTAAAACATTGACCACACACACACAGACACACACAAACACACACAAAATAAGGACTAACGACACACAAGAAACATTTGTATTGTATGTATTCTAACGTCAAAACCAAGTCTTAACAGTCCTTAGAAAGTGGGTCAGAAAGTGAGAACTGGCTAAAATGTCCTCAATCATAAGTTCTGGGCTCTAAGTGGTCCTCATAAAGATATCTGCACACACACACACACTCCAGGCCTCTGACACTGGACGTTGGGTAAACTGGTCCCAGGACGGCTCAGCTTCCTCCTTACTGGTGAGTGGAGGTGTGCTTGTAAAGTGTCGGGGGGGATTGTTTGGATTGCATCTCCTGTGTTTTGCTTCACGTCCTCAGCGGCCGGCCGGCACCGAGCTGCCTGCTTCAGCGAGTTTAGTTTGGCCCAGCGGCCGCCATTCTTCTCCCGATGCGTAATGCAGCCTTGCACGGTTTTATGGTTGTATCATATATACCAATTACCACACAGCACCGGAGCTTTAAGGCCGTCCTGGGCCGAGGGTCCCGAGCACGAGCGCCGCCCCCCCGCAGCCGGGCCCCTGCATCTGAACCTCCTCTAAGCCCAAATCAGCATCCTAATCTTGGGTGGCATTAGCCGGCGGCGTGCCAGCAGACTGCGGCAGCGTTCGGCCCGGCGCTCCGCTGCCAAAACCACGACAACACGGACGAGACAAACACAATCACCCCGGCACTCCGGGTCAGAAACAGGAGGCAAAGCACAGGGATCGAGTTTCTGTTCTCTCTGGAAAACGCCCGTCCCTCATTCTGCGGCCGCGAGAGTCCGTCCTCACAACTGTCCTCCTCCCTCCGTCCCTCTGTCCCTCTCTCTTCCTCCCTCTGTCCCTCTCTCTTCCTCCCTCTGTCCCTCTGTCCCTCTGTCACTCCGTCCCTGCTTCTCTTTCTCTCTCGTGCTGTCGCTCTGTGAATCCTGGCAGCCATCTTAGCGCTTGGCAGCCATCTTAGCTTTGGCGGTACCCATGCATTCCTGCTAGCTGACGGCACGCGAACACACACGTGCACACACACACACACACACACACACACACACACACACACACACAAACACTTGCGCTCTCTCTCTCTCACACACACACACACAGGCCCAATGGTCTTAAAGATAAAAAGACCTACAGAGGATGTCGGATGCTGATGGAGTGAAGATAAAACCACTGGTAAGTTTGTCTGGAGTCGAGCGAGTGTCGTCCTGAGTGGATGAGGTAAATAAAAGATGATCCCACAGGTCGGACTCGCTGGTTCAGCACAGAACCAGGAGGACAAGGATGATTCCAGGAGAGAAAAAGGGGATCTTACAGGAGCAGATAAAGCCGACGCTCCGGATGATGCATTTCATCACGAGCACAAACCGTTAAAAGCCATTTAAACCTGAGCGCCTCTGAGAAATCTCCACGATGTTCCCAAGCCAGGAATCCAAGGGCCCAGTTGTCATGACAACAGAGATGGAACACTACGGTTTAACGTCCCCGGCGACGAGTGGCTGTCGAGAACCTGCGAGTGCATATGTGTCGCAATTAGTTGGAATGGAGATAATAATATAGCCCACTGGCACGCGCTCAATGTGTTGTTTTGTTTAAGTTTTTCTTGGCAGCAAACCGAGCGGCGGTCGCTGCACGGAGGCGGAGCCTGCACTAAATCAGTCCTTCTGCAATTTAAGGTGTTAAATATTCTCCAGTTTCATTATTAACACACGTTTTCAAACTTTTTCCCTCTTTCCTGGCAACAAGTGAGCAGAGACTCATCTCGATAAGTTATCATACGCTCGACTCGTCGCTACCACACGCAGCTTGAGGTAATTGGAAACTGTAAAACATGCAGATCATCATGTAAGATGTGTTGTGATAAAGTGATAAAGACAATTACAGAAAAATATTTAAGTCAAGCTGCGTTTCCCACGATTCAGAGATGAAGCCAGAATATCCAGAAACAAACGCGTCTATCTTGTGCGTTTGGAGCCGGATTCTGAACAGTAATGATATTTTTATCACATCAAATAACTGATGAAAACTTAACATAGATCAGTGAGATGAGAACAACCATCTTTGTGTTGTTCTGTATTTAGGAGGATGTAGAATGCACAGTATATTGTGTGTGTGTCCTAATTAAGGTGACTGTACAGGAGTGTGTTTGTGTGTGTGTGGTTGCATCAAAAGGAGGAGACACACTCTTCTCTCAGTGTGAACAATAGAGAGGCTGTGTATTATTATCATCCTCCTGCTCCTGCTGATGCTCCGTGGACCACCAGCAGGGACCAATCATTGCCAGCGGACCACTCAGCCACACACACACAAACACACACACACAAGCAAACACAAGCAAACACACGCGCGCACGCTGCGGTGTGTGTA
Source organism: Limanda limanda (assembly GCF_963576545.1). Lineage (NCBI taxonomy): Eukaryota > Metazoa > Chordata > Actinopteri > Pleuronectiformes > Pleuronectidae > Limanda > Limanda limanda. Next base: position 11,912,445 of record NC_083652.1, read on the forward strand.
ACCACATTTATTAACATGTTGGTTCAAATGCCTGCACGTGCACACACCAAACATGGACACACATGCTTCCCAAGCACAAACATGCTGTTACACACTCAAACACACACTCAGACACACACATTTAAACACAGATGAATCACCCTTATCTCTTGCACACAGTCGCCCCAAGGCCTCCTGCACACGCCCCGCCTGAGATAATACAACACACACACACACAGGTCATCAAATATACCATGCTTTAGCTCTAATCACACACACACAAACACACACACAGGCTGCCTGGTCAGTGTACAGTCACAGCTTCTTGACACACTCCTGCAGTGTGTGTACACAACAGTTAACACCGGCGCTGCATTTGTGACACTGCAGCTGCAGACATGAGGCCAGTAACTCACATCCAGGCTAATGGACACACACTCAAAGTCACACTCACTTAATCGCACAATTCATCATACTCACAGACACAAAAACAACACACTGCACGTACACACACACACACACACATGTGCAACCCATTTAAAGACACTTCAAGGTAAGATTGCGCACACATGCTGCTAATGGACTCGTTTATTGTGCATATATTCATACACAAGAGCCGTCGCACACTTTACGCCAATTTACACAACGGCTCAGAGTGTTTGTTTGTGCGTCACCAGCGCACGTGAGCAAACAGGACGCCGGTCGTCATGTGGACTAAGTGACGGGAGCGTTTCAGACCGATGAGGAGAGAATGTAGAAATCACACGGGAAATAAAACGTGCACAGATTTTTATAAACTGTTAGAAAACTTTGTGCTCATCCTTCCTGGTTTATCTGCACTGAAGATTTTTATAGTTAATGTTTACAAACAAATTAATTATTCTTTATTACGTGAGTGGTTTATATTTATGATTATAAAAATGAAAATATGAAAATAAAAGCTCTGTAATTCATCTCAATATAAAGCATGGAAGCAAAAAAAGCCAATGTTGTACTTTTACTTTGAAAACAAATTGCCAAACAGGAAGTGATCCTTCATGTTTTATCTGCACTGAGGACTTTATAGTCAATGATTTTCAACCAATTAATTATTATTTATGGCTCTTCACGATATTTTATGGAACTGATGTTATTTCAGAGTTTGTTAAACAATGGACAGACCCAAGGCCACAACATTTCAAAAATAAAAGCTCTGTAATTCCTCTCAATATAAAGCAGGGAAGCAACAAAAAGCGAATGTTGTACTTTTACTTTGAAAACAAATTGCCCAACAGGAAGTGATTGTATTAATATTGTTGCCACGATGGAGATCAGCACCAGCAACACCCGAGAATATCTGTCTCAGTCCGATATGGTGAAATAATAAAACTAAATATCACAATGATCTGGCGGCAAATTTGAGATTGGAGATCTGGAATATGTTGATATTAAAAAAAGAAATAATGAGTTGCATTATGGGAGGTGTAGTAATAACAAAAACGCTGCAGCTGTGACCCTGTGACTCCGCCCTCTCCAGCCTCCGTGTGCTGTGTCATTCAAGGATAACTCTGCAGACACGGCTCAGTTCACAGTGAAATGATAGAGGCCTCTTCCTCCGACTGCGAACAAATCTACTACTGTTCTCTCCCTCCTCATCTCTCTCTCTCTCTCTTTCCCCCCCGCACCCTCCCCAGCTCCTCTATATCCTACAGAGCTGTTCTCAGACCTGCACTGAACTCTGGGTAATCTCCTGACATCATCCGGAGTTTCTCCCGTCAGCTCCCTGGGAAAAAACTCCTGATAATGTCCAAGTGAGTCAATGTGAGGATGAAGCAGGAGAATCTCCGGAGGATTCACCACGAGCTGGACGGCGTGTGGACGATATTATCAACACGCAAAAAGAACACAAAAGTCAAGGGATGAGGACTCACACATGTAGACAACACATGTGGGTCAGTGCACAACATGCAGTACATGTACATACATGGAGTACTACATGTAATGTAGCACGTATAAATACACGGCTGGAGAGCTCGAGTCATGAAGGCAAACAGCACAAACTGACTCACAACCCTGTGCTTCAGTTTAAGTATATATGTCTCTCTCCACCCACAACCCCCCCCCTCCCCCAGCCTCTGGATAAAAACACAGCCTCCCCAATTGGGTTTCGCTTAAGAGGTTTATCAGTATGTTGCTAAACATTCTGACCTTTTTTTTAAATCTTTAATGCGCTTAAAATGTTCCAAACCCTCCTAATCCCCACGGCGATCCCACACAGATGTTCACTCGGCTCTTTTATTGGACTTCATTTTATCTTTCTTTTTTTCTTCTCCTCCTCCGCGTCCTTCATCCTCCTCACATCCCCCTCTTCATCTTCCCTTACCCCCCCGCGCTGTCTTTTGCGGATTCGTTTATCGGGTTTTTCACCGACGCCTCATCTTCATCCTCCTCACCTAACCTTCCACTTCAATCCTCCACAAGCGAAGCTCCTTCTGAGTCTGTGTTTGAAGTCTCTGGTTCTTATTGAACTCTGGTGTGATGCTGTTCTGACCCGTGAGCGACCCCCGGCTCACTGAGGCCACCTCTAGGTTCAGAGGAACAACCGCAGGACGCCACATCCTCCAAAAAGGACCCCGGCAATATATCATGTACATGTTTCATTAGATAATGAACAGTGTAGTGATAAGTAAAAAGATGATTAAGGTCATAAAGAGTTTCTGCTGAGCAAAGAGATCAGTGCAACAGCTGTTTCACTCACTGCCATTTTATATGTGTTCTAACAATGTGGCCCCGAACTGAAGAGGGTCAAATACAATTTAAAAACAATTCTCAATATCATATTTTACCCAAACTGTTAAATTTTAAATAATAATAATATAAAAATAAAACCAGGCAATTTTCTTTCTTTAACTTAGAACGTTTTTCAAAACTTCTCAAGAAATAAAGCAGAGATCTGTATAAAAATAATCAGTTATGTGAAGAGTAATAATATCTATGAACATGTGATGGCCATTCAGGGTGTGTTTTTATATTGGGCACATTTTTTCCCTGAAACAAAGCAAAAAAAAAAGACTGGAAAAATAATATAAATTACAAAAAGAAAATAAAAAGGAATAAATTACCACCAAAATCTATCAAACCCTTCTTATCCTGTTTTTATATCCAAAGCCAAGCAGCAGTTGGAACTAGTTTATTTGAGCGTCTTCCTTGAAAAGCTCCGTCGGCTACAAACAACCTCGAGCAGGAGACTGAAGCAAACACATCGTCTGAGAAGCTTCTCGCTCGCTGCTCCTCAAACTTCTCCTCTGAGCTGAGGGACGTTTGTTCAGGTTTTCAAATGTCAGTTTCAAAGCAGCACTTGTTTCAGTGCTTTGAAAGACTGAAAGAAAAACACTTTCTGTTAAAGGATGGATTTTCCCTTCAGCTATTTTGGGCTCTTTCCTGGGAAGTTCATTTGGACTCTGCATCCACACCCTGCCTGTGAAACCTGCAGCTTCTGAATCTGGCAGTTCCTCCGGAGCTTTGGTGTCAGAGCAGCTCCGATCCGGTGAAACATCCAGACCTGGTTCCTTTATGTTCCTACTTTTAGCGTAAATGTGACAATAGTGCATCAGCGTGTGTAAGTGCATGTGACAGCACAGCAGGGGGCCATGTGATTCATTGTGAAATGTGTTTGTCGGTGCTGCTGGTGCTGAGGTGTGAACGTGTGGGCGTGAGACTATAAATACACATCACTCGGTGGCTATGGATGTGTGACCGTGTTTTATATATGTTTATGATAGTGTATATGTGCAAAAATTTCTGGAGAGCACATGTCGAGGCTCGGTTGGAGATAAGCGTGTAAACATCTGTGACTGACAGGCTGAGCGGCGGCGGTGTGTGGGAGGGAGACGACGGCCTTTTATGAAAACACGTGCGCATGCGTGTGCGTTAGCGTGTGCGTTAGCGTTAGCATGTGCAGCGGCTCGTGGGAGGATCTGCACGTGCGCGGCTATACAGCGTGTGGGAAAGTTCAATAAACTGAGAGGGATAATTCTGCGTTAGATGCACATCTGTGTTTTTGTGTGTATACTCGTGCATGTGTGTGTGTCTGCATGTGTGTGTGTGTGTGTGCGTGTGTGTGTGTAGCCGCCTGGCCCGCGCCCCGTGCCAGAGAGGAGCAGGTGTGGCAAGGCAGCCCTTGCGTTGCCCGTTGCCCATCTGCGTGGCCGTCTGTGTGCCGCCTGCGCCCCCCCGCTCGCTGCCAACGCCACAGAGCTGGGGCGCCAGGGGGTGAGGGGGGGGGGGGTGAGCCGGGGTGAGAGGGGCCTGAAGGGAATCAACCATGGGAGAGAGAGAAGGGCAGGGGGTAGAGGGATGGAGGGAGGAGGGATGGGGGGGCAGCTGGCTGGTTGCCCGTGTGCACCCCCCCCTCCTCCCCTCCTCCCCCCCCCCCCCCCCCCGCTGCCCTGTTTCTTTCATTTTTTATCTGCTGATGGGCGACGTCGACTCGGAGGAAACAGAGAGAATCGTCTCTGGAGGAGTTTCAGTCGATGACAGAAACACAAGTTGGTAAAAATCACAACTTCTGATACAACAACGCTTCACACGATTCTTACTCTGTCAGATATCATTATTATTATTTATTATGTTCCCTGTTTTTTGACTCAATTTAAAATCTGTCAATGGCGTCGCGTCCAAAAATAAACGTTCACATAAAAGCTGCAGAATTCATATGGAGAGGTGTGGTTACTCCGTTTGTCCAGCAGGTGTCACTTGCTGGCAGTGGGGTGGGAGGGGGGAGGGGGGGGGCAACAACACATGCTAAAGAAATCTGCCTCATGCAGGGGAGAGAGAGAGAGAGAGAGAGAGATGGGAAAGATCTTTAGCAGCTTTAGACAGGAGGGAGGGAAAGGGGGAGAGAAAGGAGGGAGAGAAAGGAGAGAGAGAAAGGAGGGAGAGAAAGGAGGGAGGAAAAGGAGGGAGAGAAAGGAGGGGGAGAGAGAGAGAGAGAGAGAGAGAGAGAGAGAGAGAGAGAGAGAGAGAGGTGGGAAAGATCTTTAGCAGCTTTAGACAGGAGGGAGAGAAAAGAGGGAGAGAAAGGAGGGAGGGAAAGGAGGGAGAGGTGGAGCAGCATATCTTGATTTAGTCAAAATCCTCAACAACAAAAAACTAAATATCTGTGATTGCAAATATCTTACTTCTGAGTTACTGTGATATTTTTCTGTATCTGTTATCTGACTCTTTTTGTGATTTCCTCAAACCCGATCGACGCCAGATCAAACTCAGGGTCGCAGCTGCTCCGATTGAACTCGTGACGTGCGTCCGGACGCTCGGCTGTGACGTGCACGCTTGTTTAAAAAGCTCTGATGACTTGTGTATATTAAGTTTCATGCAAACAGAGCGGAGGATGAAATGTAAAGAGCTGCGAGTGAAAGACATGAGCCACCCTGGGTAACTGTGTGTGTGTGTCTGTGTGTGTGTCTGTGTGTGTGTGTGTGTGTGTGTGTGTGTGTGTGTGTGTGTGTGTGTGTGCGTGTGTGTGTGTCATGTGATGCCAGTCTGTGCCAGGGAGCTTGGGGGGGTTGAGGGGTGGGAGGTTGGCATAGACGGACGACGGGGGGGGGGGTCATTGGGAGAAAAGGCGAAAGAAACAAAAAAGGTAAGAGAGGCAGACAGAGAAGTGGAGACGAGAAAAAGACGTGAATGAGAGAAGAGGAAGAAAAGGGAGGAAGGGGAGGGGGAGAGGGAAAGAGTGATAGACTGGGAGAGAGTGGGGGGGGGGTGGAGGGGAGAGGGGGGGGGACTTGTGAGAGCTGTGGGAACGTTTCGTTCGGCCAAGAAAGACGTGAGCGGAGAGAATAAAAGAAGGAATGGTGAAAGAAAGAGAGACTTGTTGGCAGAGGAGGACAGGAGGGATACGAGGGGGGGGGGGGGGCAGTGTACAGTGGGCACCAGCAACCACCATCAAACCCAGCACTGCAGGAGACACACACACACACACACACACACACACACACACACACACACACACACACACACACACACACACACACACACCATACACACACACAGACACACACACACACACATCATTTCACTGCATTGGCCTAATATTTTCACAGCTTCTCTTCAATAATACATCTCATTGAACTCTGTGTGTGTCTGTGTGTGTGTGTGTGTCTGTGTGTGTGTATGGTGTGTGTGTGTGTGTGTGTGTGTGTGTGTGTGTGTGGTGTGTGTGTGTGCATGACCTTGTGAACTTTTGATGAAGCAAGTTATCACCGTTCTTCACTAAGTCTGTTTCTTGTATCATATATGAAAAATAATATCACAAATTCAAGTTCTCTAGGATCAGATGATACGCAACTCTTCATGTGTCTGAATCAAACTGTTTAATCAAATCTATCATATTCTCATGATTTGGATGAAAGTGGTTTAATCCACGCTGGTGATGTCAGTCTCTGCACGAGGAGTCGTAAAGCTCAAAGTTTAGCGAGAAACCATTATGTCACATTATAACATAACAAAAAATATTATTCACATTACAAGACAGCGCAGGTTGGATCACACGGTGTAGTTACACCCCCCGGCCTCCAGGCGGACCCAACCTGGGCCACAGAACACTAACCATTTATTTTGGGTTTATGAACTATGCAAATAAATGCTCCCAAATCTATGTGGGGCTTGGAGGACGTGTTTTATGACGGTTGTAAAACTCCACAAACACATAAAGCAGGCCAGTAAAAATAATGTGTGCTCTGCATAACTGCTCATTTGGACTCTAATGAATTAGGGGAGCAATGAACGGCTGCGTAAAACTCCACATCCTCCAGGGCTGAGGCAGAGGGAGGGAGGTATTGTGTACGATGTGCATGATCAGGGTTTATGTGTGTGTGTGTGTGTGTGTGTGTGTGTGTGTGTGTGTGTGTGTGTGTGTGTGTGTGTGTGTGTGTGTTTGTGCTGGAGGAGGAGTGGCCTCCCGTACATGCGTGCACGTCTCATGTTCACCCTCGACCTTTCAGATCGGAGTCACATCAGGACACGGAGTTAGAAGCTCAAACACACAAACACACACACACACACACACACACACAGACACACACACACACACACACACAAACGGTGGCAAAACATTGACAAGAGTTCCAGTAACTTGGGAGCTGATGAGCAAACATCCTCCTGAGACGCCCGGGGATTTCCCAACTGAACCGGAAAGACGTCAAAAATCTGCATTTCTGGGGAATCAGCCGCCGGCAGAAGGAGGAGGAGGAGAAGGAGGAGGAGGGCGAGGAGGTGAGAGAGGAAGTGAGAGAGGAGGTGAGAGAGAGGAGGGAGAGGAGGTGAGAGAGGAGGAAGAGGAGGTTAGAGAGGAGGTGAGAGAGAGGAGGGAGAGGAGGTGAGAGAGGAGGGAAAGAGGAGGTGAGAGGAGGTGAAAGAGAGGAGGGAGAGGAGGTGAGAGAGGAGGAAGAGGAGGTTAGAGAGGAAGAGAGAGAGAGGAGGGAGAGGAGGTGAGAGAGGAGGGAACAAGGACGTGAGAGAGGAGGTGAGAGAGAGAAGGGAGAGGAGGTGAGAGACAAGGTGAGAGAGGAGGTCAGAGAGGAGGTGAGAGAGGAGGTGAGAGAGGAGGAGAGAGAGAGGAGGTGAGAGAGGAGGTCAGAGAGGAGGTCAGAGAGGAGGTAAGAGAAGAGAGAGAGAGAGGAGGTAGAGAGGAGGAGAGAGAGAGGGGGTGAGAGAGGAGGAGAGAGAGGAGGTGAGAGAGAGGAGGGGGAGGAGGTGAGAGAGGAGGGGAGTAAACGACGAACTTTGATCAACAAACATGGAGACAAAAGAAGTTAAAGATTTACACACAGAATCTAAATCACTGCTTTTAATGACACAAGTCTATTTGAGTTTACAGAACTCAGCTGTGGCTCCACAACAATAGAGGAGGAGCAGTGAGCGAGAGGAAGAGGAAGAGATGAAGGGAAGCAGATGAGTTCTGAGGGAAAACAATCAGCCAAATGAGGGCACAGATAGAAAGTTGACCTTTGACCCCCAGCTGTCTGGAGTCACCGCCCAGCCGCACGTGTCAGTCTGTGTCCCCAGATGAACTCAGCCTGAGGGTCAGTGGCTCCCAGCACAGCCGTGTGTGTGTGCTTCATCTCCATACACACACCCACACACATTAGTGAGTCTGGTGCTTGTGTGCGTACGAGCCGTCTGTTGTGTTAAAGCTGGATTTATCTCTCAGGCCGATCAGGTGAGTAAACAACCAGCGTCTCTCTGACACACGAGGTGATAAATGCATCAGCCTCCTGCCACCAGCAGATGTTCCCCCGGCATCAGGCTCAAGGGACCAGGCCGAGCGTCTCAGGCGAGTCCCAGGCTTCAGCTGCAGCCACAGGCCTCAGCGTGAAAGCATCCTACAGCACATCCTCTGATATTAATCTTAATAAGGCGACCAGAGGAATTCAGATTCCATGGACACGATCAGAGTGACAGTGAATAAGTGAATCAAACATGTCAGGCACGCAGGATTAGCCCAGTTCGGACAGATTACAGCTCCACTCAGGCGCCCCCCCCCCCCGCCCGGTCAAGCTGATAATTGGAGATTTAGTGGAACCATCTATCAATCCATCTATTAACTTATTAACCCAGATAAAAGCTTTAAAACCCTCCTTCCTCCCTCTCATCGGAATCAATGCGGTGAGAAGAGATTAAACGGGTGCCAATCCACTTAGCGAGTTCAAAAATCATATTCATCAATAAGCGTCACTGACCTCAGCCTCGTTATCTCCGAGCGCCGCCTCCGAGTGATGCTCTCGGAAATCTGACCTTGTTTGATGAAGAGTCAGGGGAGGAAGAGTCAGGGCAGGGGATGAAGTGTCAGGGGAGGAAGAGTCAGGGCAGGAGATGAAGTGTCAGGGGAGGAAGAGTCAGGGCAGGAGATGAAGAGTCAGGGGAGGGGATGAAGAGTCAGGGGAGGGGATGAAGAGTCAGGGGAGGAAGAGTCAGGGCAGGGGATGAAGAGTCAGGGGAGGAGGAGTCAGGGCAGGGGATGAAGAGTCAGGGGAGGAAGAGTCAGGGCAGAGGATGAAGAGTCAGGGGAGGGGATGAAGAGTCAGGGGAGGGGATGAAGAGTCAGGGGAGGAAGAGTCAGGGCAGGGGATGAAGAGTCAGGGGAGGAGGAGTCAGGGCAGGGGATGAAGAGTCAGGGGAGGAAGAGTCAGGGCAGAGGATGAAGAGTCAGGGGAGGAAGAGTCAGGGCAGGGGATGAAGAGTCAGGGGAGGAAGAGTCAGGGCAGAGGATGAAGAGTCAGGGGAGAGGATGAAGAGTCAGGGGAGGGGATGAAGAGTCAGGGGAGGAAGAGTCAGGGCAGAGGATGAAGAGTCAGGGGAGGAAGAGTCAGGGAAGGGGATGAAGAGTCAGGGGAGGGGATGAAGAGTCAGGGGAGGAAGAGTCAGGGGAGGAAGAGTCAGGGCAGAGGATGAAGAGTCAGGGGAGGAAGAGTCAGGGCAGGAGATGAAGAGTCAGGGGAGAGGAGGAAGAGTCAGGGCAGGAGATGAAGAGTCAGGGCAGGAGATGAAGAGTCAGGGGAGAGGAGGAAGAGTCAGGGCAGGAGATGAAGAGTCAGGGCAGAAGATGAAGAGTCAGGGCAGGAGATGAAGAGTCAGGGCAGAGGATGAAGAGTCAGGGCAGGAGATGAAGAGTCAGGGCAGGAGATGAAGAGTCAGGGGAGAGGAGGAAGAGTCAGGGCAGGAGATGAAGAGTCAGGGCAGAGGATGAAGAGTCAGGGCAGGAGATGAAGAGTCAGGGCAGGAGATGAAGAGTCAGGGGAGAGGAGGAAGAGTCAGGGCAGGAGATGAAGAGTCAGGGCAGAGGATGAAGAGTCAGGGGAGAGGAGGAAGAGTCAGGGCAGAGGATGAAGAGTCAGGGGAGAGGAGGAAGAGTCAGGGGAGGAGATGAAGAGCAGAGGAGCTGCATCGGTTTGGCACTCGCTCAGAAAGAGCTCAGGTTTCACACTACGCCTCTGGGATCACCCAGTCTGAGCCGCAAGTTTATGAAAAACAGAGGGGGGGGGCGGACCAGGAAAGAGAGAGAGAGACGCGAGGACGGGGGGTGATGCAGGGTGAACGAGAGGAGAAGAATGAGCTGCATGACATGAGGAGACAGAAAGAGAGATAGCAGAGGACAGGAGGCTGGACAGCTGAGAGGAGAAAGGAGACGGTTTAGATGATGATGTGATGTTTTCCATTCTGCCTGCGAGGTGTGTGTGTCTATGTGTGTGTGTGTGTGTGTGTGTGTGTGGGGGGGGGAGGGGTTCTCCTGAGGCCCCCGAGGAGCCCAAGGGCCCCTGGTGGGATCCAGGTGAGGAACAGGTGCAGCCACATATCAACACACAGGCCTGTGACTGTGGTGATTACACAGAGGACAATGGCCTGTGTGTGTGTGTATCCACGTGTGTGCATAATCTGAAAGTGTAACCGCGTGTGCAAGGTTGCATGTGTGTGTGTGTGTGTGTGTGTGTGTGTGTGTGTGTGTGTGTATCTCTTGGATTAACATACGACAGGCGGTCCTGTCCTCCACATCAAACCCGATCCCCAGAGCCGATCTATGGTTTGGTCTCATCTGTCACCGCCTGTCAGCCTCACCGAGGAAACACATCGCGATTTACAGCCACAACATGGGCTGTGTGCGAGTGTGTGTGTGTGTGTGAGTGTGTGTTTTCTCTCACAGACTAGATGAAGTGTTGTGAGACAGAACGAGGACGTGAGCAGGTAAAGAAGTTTGAAGTTACGCTGCTAGTTATCGAGTAAATCCCAGAAACTGTTCATCACATAGTTTGAATTCTTTGCAAAATATTTGACTTAATGTGCACGACAGACTGTAAATAAAGATGGATGACTGCTCCCCAAAGCGTCTTCATCCCCCCCTGGTGGCTGGCTGCAGTACAGGTATATACATCCAACCTCCTCCATGTTAGTGGACGGGACATGGAGCAAACTACAAGGTTAAAACACATGTCAACTTTCTGTCATTTTCCGGTTGTTCTTCATGTGTTCATGGCTCCACTTTATTGATGCATGTATCATCTTCTCCTCTGTTTACATGGATATTAATCATAATTCTGCTCAAATGTCAGGACGGATATGAAACGTGAGCATTTTGATCACAAAGCCACAATCAAAGAAAGCTTAGACAATCACTGGAAAGAATTCAAAACTCAATTTGCTTCCCTCTCCTGAGTCTGTTAACCTCCTCGACCCAGTAATCCCCCCCCCCCATCTGGTATGTGAGGCAGGTTTCTATATTTTTTTACACAACACGTTATTCCGCAGAGATTTGACGTAACCAACATGTTCCTCCAGTAAAACGATCAAGGGGCCTTATTTACGAGCCCGTGAGCCCGGCCCCTGGCTCCGGACTCGGACCCTCCTCAGCGACAAGGAGCGCTAACTCAGACCTGGAGGAGGAGGGAGGTGGCAGCGTGTTTATTTTACTGTGGGCTGAATCTGGCCGTCATTATCACACTGCAGAAGGAGCTCGGTAAACAGATCTGAGGGATGCCGGGGTCGGAGGAGTGGGGACAGACTGTGGGTCCTGAGGTCGAGACGGACAGAGACGATCCTGAGGTTTACGAGGGAGCGACTGTTATTTCTACAGCTGGCACAAGCGAGGGGGGGGGGGTATGCCTCCGATATTATCACATTAAAAGGGAAGGTTGTTTTGTAGTCGTCGTAACACAGAGGGAAGTCGTATCAGTTCAAGATGCTCTCGCCGGAAAGCTCAACAAACAATGGCGGTGAAGTTTTCTCAGAGCCGCGTGTCCTAAACAAACTGCTGCGGAAAGAACAGAGAGAGGGAGGAAGAGGAGGAAGAAGAGGGTGGCGAATGAAATGGCGCCTGTGTTAGTTACAGCTGGAAGAGAGCGAGAGAGAGAGAGAGCAAGAGCACGGTGTGTTTTTTTTAAACTTTAATCAAAAGCAGAGACGCTGCGCAGTGGAAAGAAACATGACGAAAAGCAAAGTTTACATGAGCTACAGGCCGGGACGGAGGAGGCGGGTGGAGACAAACAAACACACAACTACTGACGAGCAGCTGCACTGACGGAGGGAGAGAGAGAGAGAGGGAGAGAGAGAGGGAGAGAGAGAGAGAGAGAGAGAGAGAGAGAGAGGGGAAAGAGGGAAAGATGGAGCAGCCGAGTTATAAAAATGGAGTCCACATTTTAGCGCAGTATGGAAATATGGTCCTCATTTCATGATTCAGTTCCCGCTCCCTCCCTTTTCTCCTCCCTCTCTAACTACCCCTCTCCCTCCCGTGCTCCCTCGCTCGCCCCTTTTTTTGCAGCTGGTTATTAAAACCTGTTAAAAACACAGGAAGACCAGTAAAAAAGAGGGACTGAAAAAGAGCAGGAGGGAGTTCGGAGCCAGCGAGTGGAGACGGGAGAAAAGAGGAAAAGTTCTATTTCACTCGTATAAACGTGAAAGTTGTTTTGAACTTGTTTCTTTTGACTTCTAATCCCTGAAAAGTTGATTAAATCTTACTCAACTTCCGAGGTTATTTAGCAACTGTAACCCCGTGTGTCAGATTGTGTTGCTCAGACTTACGAGGCTGCTAAGCTCCAGCAGACGACATAATTCTGATTCCTTTAAGAAGAGTGTTGTACTCGAACCAAAACACCATCAGCCTCCACGTCCATCCCTCAATTTAATCACCAGCTTCATCTCCCTCTTCATCTCCTCCTCATCCCTTCCTCATCCCTGCGTTGCGTGTGCAGCAGAACACACACAACATCTCAAAGCTGTTTGTTGAGCGTCTGTAAAGTGGCGAGCGACCCGGTCTCTGCGACCCCGCTGGGGGGGGGGGCTCATCCCAGCCTCGGCGCCCGTGTCTTCTCCGGGACTAATCCTCCCGGCTTTACATCTTAAAAACTTTGCCCCCTCTGGCTCAGGGAGAAATTAAAAAGTGTGCCCCCTAAGAAGCTGAAGAAGCTGAAGCTGGATGGAAACTCACATTAACCCTGTGAACACGACACGTCCTGCAACACTGAGGTCGAAGGTCAACGCCACAGTCAGATCTGCCCACGCATGCAAACCTTGTCCTCAGATGACTTTTCCTCATGCACTTTCTCTACCTTCCCTCTTTCTCCACTCCATTATCCATACATGCCATTCTCTCCCCGTATTCCACTCCTCCTCCTCCTCCTTCTCCTCCTCGACAGGTCGTACCCGGTTCTTCTCCACAATTCACTTCCCTCCCTGCAGAAATCACCAAGTTAGGCCTCTGCAGTTCATTATTTCAAATTTACGGCCTGTCGGCTTGGCCGGCCACGAGGAGGAAATAAAACCAGGCTTTGGTTGGCGTGGTGATCCGGGGCCCGACCCAAATCCCTCCTCCTTCCCTTTTATAGTTTAATATAAAGTCATATCAAATTAAATTTAACGAATAAAAAAACTGGCCCGTGTGCCAAGAGCTCTACTTTTTACAAAAACACACACAAATACACACACGGTACACACACGGTACACACACACAGCTGCAACTCAACACTTGAACTGCCCTCTATACCCTCTTTAGGGGAAGTAACTTAATTTGGCAAGTGTGCAAAACTGTGTGTGTGTGTGTGTGTGCATGTGTGTGCATGTAAAGGCTTGTGTGTGTGTGTGTGTGTGTGCATATAAAGGATTGTGTGTGTGTGTGTGTGTGTGTGTGTGTGTGTATGCGTTAGTGTGTGTGTGGGGGTAAAGAGACTGAGGATCATTCATCTAGTGGAAAAAAACATAAATCCGGGCACATAAAAAAATAACATGCATGAGCGCTCTCTCGTGCTATAAACCCGGGAAAAGACAGCGCCATCATGTGACTGCGTGTGCACGTGAAGGGGTACCGTGCATATGTCAGTGGTCGTGTGTGAGTGTGTGTGTGTGTGGTTTGTGTATGTGCGCACTGACCCACATCTATAAACCCGACGCCAACACGGCCACCGAACAGAAGAGAGACGGCTGCGTTTTAAATGGATCAGGCTCCTCGGTAATACAGAATAATGACGGTTCCCGTGTATCCGGGCCTGAAAGCCGTCCGATCCCGATGCTCACGGGCCCTTTGGGGATTGCAGTCATTTGAAAAATATTTTAAAGAGGCCCGATTGCCCCCAGCTCAGAGGCTCAGGGAAGCCTTAAACCCTGCAGCTAAATCCCGGGGTTATGTAAGGTAAAGCCCTAAATCTCACCGCGCCTGATGTTACATATTACTGTAATTGCAAATGAAAAAAACTGAAGAAAAAGTACAGGGTTGGGTGGGTGGGTGGGGGGTGAAGAATTACAGAGAGAAGGGACTTTGGGGGAAAGTGGAGGGAGGACAGGCGAGGAGAGGAAATGAGGGAGGTGTGAGAGGATGGATGGAGATGTGGAAAGAGGAGAAGATGGAATCAGACGCAATCAGGGGAAAGAATGAGATGAGCACAGGTCGCTAAGGTTTCTCTCTCTCTCTCTCTCTCTCTCTCTCTCTCTCTCTCTCTCTCTCTCTCTCTCTCGCCTGACTGCTGCTGCTTTTGTGACTCGTCTCTCGTCCGGACGCAGGACAAAACAAACAAGGACTAAAAAGGGAATTCAGTAAAATCATGTGTCCACTTCACATTGTCTGTCAACACAAACCCTGAGGGACAGAAACAGTCCTCACGAGACAAAGCTGTAAAAGGAACCCGGCTCATCACGATGTGGACGCCACCTTTTCTTCTTTCTCCGCAGGCTCTACAGGTTTATTTTTATTGAGGCCGTGTGTGTGTCTGCATGTATGAATCTGAAATGAGCATGGAAGGCGGATGAGGCCGATCACAGAGCATGATGCAACGCTCCATCTGAAGATGTAAACAAGCTTTAGACTCTCTCACAGGAAGCGCTTCGGCACAAAAGGCAGATTTCTAACAGCGTGCGACGCCTGCAGGCAAACTGGCTCCATGGCACGAGATGGAAACGTCTGCGGCAAATCTGCCAACGCAAAAATTTAAGTTCAAAATCTCTAGTTGTGCTGCGAAAAATAACAAAATGAGGCGGCTCTGGTCTACAGAGATTTTTCTATTTGCGTCGCCAGCTCGTCCTGATCTTAGCGTTACATCGTTAGCTACTGAGCCGCTTCCGTTACCAGGAGAGCTAATTGGTTAGCCTCGTTACCGTTAACCAGTGCAATGCATCCTGGTGACGCAGTGACGATGCTAACAAACTGAACCAAAGCAGGCATAATGTTTACTTACAATAACCAACATGCTAACATTTGCTTATTAGTCTTAAACACAAAGGAGGGACCATGAATGTCCACGAATGGAACCGTGTTATACCTGCAACTGTGGACTAGACAAAGACTGAACTCGAGGACGGTTAGAGACGAGTAAAAGGTGAAAGGAAGCGTGGCTGGATGCTGATGTCACTCGTTCCATCCAACAGGAGGTCAGTCAACAAG
Organism: Limanda limanda; assembly: GCF_963576545.1. Lineage (NCBI taxonomy): Eukaryota > Metazoa > Chordata > Actinopteri > Pleuronectiformes > Pleuronectidae > Limanda > Limanda limanda. The sequence continues at coordinate 11,927,821 of NC_083652.1, forward strand.
GAGCAGCGACTGTAACGTGCACGTTGTGTGTAGCAGGTAAAACGAGCTGCAGGGTTGTGTTACTGCAGGAGATCAGTGGAGGCTCGTGTCAGACGTCTCAGTTCAGGACAAACCCACTGAGTTATGGAAGTTAATTATCAGAGGCTTGAACCTCCTCAGGTTGGGTTTCCTGTTTCATACGAGCTAGAAAATATCTAGAAAGTTTAGCTTGTCCTGAATTAAAACCCTCAAACCTCGACCCTTCGCTGAGAACTATAAGTTCTTTAAATCGTCTTCATGGTCTTAATTCTATACATTGTACGAATAAACGCTGCACACTTCCACGTCTTGGAAGAATTCATAGTTGTCTGCAGCTCTATTACTTTTCTGTCAGATTAAAAAAAGAAAGTCGTGACTTACTTTCACACCTCCACACATCTGGCAGAGCGGACACCGTTGACTGATTGTCTCTCTGTCCACTTTGTCTCCAAATGATGTCTCTCCGAAAAGGGAGTTTCAGACATCGAGTACTAATTTAAAATCGCACCGAGGCCATAAGTCCTGCTGCTGAGTCACTGAGGAAGCTGGAGGAATTACTCAACCCGAGTTATATACTGTCCAACGATGTAAGAGTAAAGAAAATACTACAGAGGACAGCAGCTTATGGAACTATTTATCTAATAATCATTTATACAGCAAGTACTTGTTCGTAAAATGAGTTGCTCAACTATTTTCCACACAAACTGAAGACATAAAATCTCAATGGAGGCATCAGGAGCTCTGAGCCCTCATGGATCCACTGGACACGTTTGTTCTCTTTCACTAAATGTGAAATAAAGAAAAGGTGAAACAAATCTTTTCAGAATCAGCTCGTGCAGACGCAGCTGCCTGAGAATCCCAAGACGGTCTCAGGCTCCAGAATCCAGTGAAGTATGAACAAAACACTCAAAGTTTTCCAGTGTCTATTTTTTTTTACAACCACATGAATTCCATTTTAAATTCAGATCTATCTCCCCCCCTCATCATGTGCATCATCCTGAAACTCTCCTCTCTTTTCTCTGCTCTCTCCTTTTCCCGAGGTCTGCTGCCAACATGTGATTTCACTTATCTCCCAGTGAAAGGAGAGTGGAGAGGAGCAGACTAATGGTCATCTCCCTGTCTCCTCCTCTCTCCCTGCGCTCTCTCCTCACCGTGGCAGGGCGCGATGAAAGGACCTGTATATTTTGCTTTCGGTTCAAATTCCGCCGCACGAAGAAACACTGCAGATGTGGGCTGAGCGCCACACCTACACAAAAATGCCGGACTGAAAAAAACAAGGTGCAGACGATGTGGCTGCAGAATGATCTCTAGCTCGTGTGAAGATGAACTCTGGGACTGCAGGAGCTTTCTCACTGTCACTGGGTCTTTTCTTTTTCTCCAGTGTGTCTATCTGAGTCTTTTGAGCCCGAATGCACCTCTTTGACCTGCTCAGATACGGTATTCCCAGATGTGCAAACATGCTGAGGCAGCAGATTCAGGCCAATCCGTGGAGAGATAACACCAGCTTGTCGTTCATCTCCGTCCTAACAACCTCCTCCTCTGCTTTCCACTGGTCCCACAGCTGCTGGCTTCATGGCACAGAACGCTGATCACAGAATCCCACTGTTTCTGTACTCCATCCTTTTATCCGTGTGGTGCTTTTATGAGCCACAGAGACAGTCGCACATCTGCCTCGGCCATTATCCCTCAAGTCGGGGGTCAAGAGATCTCAAAGAGCTTTTGGAACAATCGTCCACGATGTGGGATTCAAGAAAATCAATGTCGTAAAATCTATTCTCGAGATAGAACTTCAGGTTACAAGCGACTCGAGTATTTGGGCAAAATGTGTGTGTGTGTTGCTTTTCCCTCCGATGCGTTAAAGTCGAGTGAACGCTCAGCGTGAGCGGAGTATTCTGGCGAAGACGATTCATCCCGTGAGAGAGAGAAGAGCCAAACGAGACAGAGCCAGGGATCCGTTCATTGGAGCCGGGAGAGTTTCCGACGCCACAAATGTAAATAATTTACACTGAAGCATATAGATACTCGATAAATTTGACTTTCTGAATGTTTTCCGGGAGATTAAATTCAAGAGGTGTAGCAGTAAAACCTCTGGAAGCTGTAAAGCTGCACCTATTTATCCCGAAGCCGTGACACGGGGTCATAAAAACCAGCAAATCAACTATGCAGTGAGTTTCCTCCGTGTTCGGACACTTTATCAGAGTCAGACGCTCGTTTATTGAATTCTACTGAAGCTTCTTCCTTTGTGAAGCTAAAGGTTCAAACCTAGATTTGAAATCTGGAACAGTGATCTGTTTGTTGTGTCTTTATTTAGAGTTTTAAGTCTCCCACACGTCATTAGCTCGGGACGATGCTCACTTCTTATTTAAACTTGCAGGATTAAATTATGTTATCAGTGTGTGTTTGTCAAACGAGTGAGGAAATCTCGACAGGTCAAACTGGAGGTTGTAGGATCATAGAAATTCAAATTTAGGCGAGTTCAGCAAATGATGCAAATATCACGTCCGTTGCGTCATTCACGACATTTGTTTTCGGCGGGTGGGAATTATATTAAATGTGTGTCTGTTTGCATCTCTGCTTTGACTGCGATGTGATACAAATTTGGTTTGTTTTTCGATAGTTTCACACTGAACTTACTGGAAAACTTAGCACTTGGAGCTACATCAGTATGAAAAAGGACTTTTCTGACTTCGGGCCTTATGACCCATACTGCATCTGGCCATCAGGGGGCGACTGAGACACTTTCAATCATGTCATCTTTCCTTATAAAGAGTTAAGAGGAAGGTTTGGTGACAAAGAATATAAATAAAGAAATTGCACAGTGTTCCTTCACTCCGCTGCAGAGAGGCCTTGACGGCTCCGGTGCTGCTCACTGCTCCCGGGTGTTGTGAGAAAAGAGCACTTGCACACTGAGGGAAAACTTACAGCAGGAAGCACTACCTCACCAAGAGTAACCCCACAGGGATCATAAGATAAAATGGAAAAAAGAGCAGAGAGGGGGAGGAGAGACGGAGAGCAGAGGACAGAGCGAGCGAGGGAACGCGAGGGAAAGAGATTGAGGAACGGCTGCTAATGCTTTCTGCAGAACCCGGCTCCTGAACGTTCCTGTAATTGCTGCGATCTGAGAGGTTGGATCTCTACATATCAACCTCCTTCTCCTCTTTTTCCTCTCCGTCTCTTCTCCTCCCTCTTTCACCTCTTCCTCGTCCCTTTCAACTTTTCAAGTTCTCTGTCTCCTTCGTTTAGCCGAGCAGAGTCCAGGAGGAACCGCAGAGCAGGAATAGAAACACGGAACAAGAGCAACAAGCAGAACAGCTCTGCCCTCGAAGGAAGTTCCTGATTATTCCAAATCCAAATGTTAAGTCAGCACAGTTTCAGACCAGGGCGCAAAAAGCCAAGATCAACTTGAGTGAAGAAACACAGGTGCTGATTTCATGATCACCACCTCGGAGACTTTCCACATGAGCTATACTTCTACGCTTCCTTCACTTCCTGCACACAGAGCCAATGGTCTGTCCTGGTGACCCAGCTGCAGCAGATGTGGACAGAATAATATGTAGCGTTAAAATTCTCATCACCTCCTGACCTCCTGTGGATTTTTTAGGATTGTGCGTGATTTTGGTGGATTCGTATTAATTTCAGATCCCAGGGAAACACCCTTTTATTACATTTAACACTTTCTAGTCGCACCAATGCAACAAAGGCAGCGGGGGGGCCCTCAGGCACGAGCACCTTCCAGGCCTGAGGCTTCACGGCTGAAAGGGAAGAGATACGCTTACTTAGCGGAGCATTAAGACGACCTACACACATTCTGAGTAAAGGACACGGCGACTTAAATGGATTATTCATCGGCTATATGATCCATTCATGATCCTCGCTGTGTGTGTGTGTGTGTGTGTGTGTGTGTGTGTGTGTGTGTGTGTGTGTGTGTGTGTGTGTGTGTGTGTGTGTGTGTGTGTGTGTGTGTGTGTGTGTGTGTGTGTGCGCGCTAAGCCAAGCCAACAATAAGCCACACTGCTACCCGCCTCATGTTTGGGTGCTGACACAAAACTTTACCAATGAAACCTGTTTCCACATTCTTTTAGAGGGCTGAATTATAATAAATAATCTCAAATTATCTCACTTAGAACAACATCAGTCAAGGATGAAGGAAATCAGAGTTCTCCCTTTTACACAATCGAGCTTTAAAACAACTTTATCCATTTAGAATCGGTTCTAAAAGGAGAAAGATTCAGAATCAGAATCAGAATTTTGCCAAGTATGTTTGCACATAGGAAACCGCTTGGTGTCATTGGTGCACTGAACATAAAACAACAATATAAAAACAACAATATAGAACAAAATAGAATAAAATATCAGTCAGTCCTCTCTTGCTACGCCCCCTCCTCAAACATGGCCGGGTGGGGGGGTGCAATCTGGATTGTGTAAAAAAAAAAAAAAAAAAGCCAGTGGTAATATTTGAGCGTTGCATTCCTGCAGCACTAAGTGGATCTCCTCTGTCCATAAAGGATCATCCAATTCCCTCCGAGCTCGCCTGACCTCCGGCTCAGATTCTGTCCCCAATCAAAAAAGCACAACCTCGTCTTTTTAATCCAAACTCCATAATCACAAACTCTCTCCCGTTCACATCAGCATGCGTGGCCCGGCCGGCTGCACAGATCTGAACAGCTCTGCTCACTCAGGGCTGAGCGGCCGAACGCGTATTACAGCAAATGAATATCTCCGCTGATTAAATCATTAAGGAGCTTTTTTTGACCGTCCTCGCTAAAACCCTGTCCTCTGAATATATGCGTCCGCTCGCAGATCTGGAGTTAGTGCAGGGACCAGTGGTGGGGGTGGGGGGGGGGGTTATCTTGTTTGGGCTGTCCGCAGGCTCAAACACTAAGCGCTCAATCACTCAATCACCGGGATCCACACGCTCACGGGGACTTAGCCTCACAGATCCCGCTGACATTGACCGTGGTTGGAACCGCTAAGTCGATATCTGCTCCCGCGCTGACCCCCCCCCCCCCTTCTCCATCGCTCTCAGCAGCTTGACGTGCACGGTGGGGGGGGGGGGGAGATAGGTGAGGGATTAGTGTACCGTACTTTTTAAAGCATATTTTGACTCAGAGGAGACAAAGCAGGAGAAGTTTGATCGGAGTCGGGACTAACACGAGCATGACCACCTCTAAAAACCTGTTTCCTGTCCCCTGGTTTATTCAGAGAGCTTTGTACTGCCAGATGCTTTCATTAAAAATACAGAATAAAAAAAATATAATAACCTCATCGAGGCCTCACTCCCTCGTTACTTTCTTTTCTCCTTTGTTATTCTTACGTTCTCTCTCAGGCACCTTGAGGACAGGGTGCTTCTCACTTAAAGAGATGTGTGTGTCTGTCAGTACGTTTACATGATGGCAGAAACCCGATTTCGGCCGAAATCGGGTTTCTCTATCCATGGGGGGTTAACTGCTCTATCTCAGGGTACATGGCACTGAGAAATCGGACTCTTGTCCGAAAGCATTTCATACCCCGCTACGATAGGTGGCGCTGTTTTCATTACAGCTAGTGGTGATCCAGCCATTTCCGCTTGACCTCGTCACCACTAGCAACACAAAAACAACAACAGCCTTCAACTCAGCATGCGAGAAAGATGACGAACGGAGAGCAAGGTGAAGCTACGTCCCTCTACATGATGTTGTGCATGTTTACTCTAGGAGTACTGCGAATGCGAACGGCGCATTTGATTAGAATGGTAATGGCGAGTGCCGGCCGGCACCGGGCAGCGACATTTTATCTACGTGTCGACTTCCGGGTCACGACCAGGGAGGGAGGGGGGGGCAGGATCTCAAGCATGCGCAAAGACGTCTTCTCCAGTTGCTGTCTAGCTTCCAGAGTTACATGCGCGCGTTGTCCGATATACAGCCAGATCCGATCTACTTATCTGGGGGTGGTTATCCGACTTCAGTCGGACACAAGAAATCTAGATTTGTGGAGTTACATGACATGGATCTTCGATTGAAACCGGACAACGCCAGAAATCGGGTTTCAATCGGACACATGTAACCGCAGTGAGTGTGTGTGTCTGTGTGTGTGTACTTGTGTCTTTGAGGACATTTCGGCTGGTTCTCACTTTTTCAAAGAGCCATTAAGCCGTTAAGAGTTGCTTTAAGGTTCAGGATTAGTGTCTGAGCGATGAATGCAGTCGGCTGGAATTCATTTTTGAAGTATATTAGACTTGTTATTGGTCTGGTGTTGTTATTTGTTATTGTCTTTTCAAATTGACCCTGTAACTCTGAAATATCAAGTAACACACTCCAGCAGGTGAGGATTTCCGATGTGATCAGAATGTTTTAAGATCCATTAACCGGACTGTAAACTGTGAGATGTTGATCCTGGACCTGGCGGAAGAAAGTAACTACTGGACTGTGTAAGTTGCTTTTTCCAAAACAATAAAAATCTACTCAATGGAACTGATATGGTGCTTCACTTATTGAGTTTATTTTAGTGTCATATTTAAACCTCAGATAACAAGGCCTGGAATTCAAATCAAACAAATATTGTTTCCCCTTCGAAGAGAAAGGGAGACGATCTCGTGAGTTTGATTCCAACCTCAGAGGAAATTGTGAAAATTGGTGCCACTTAAGGACAAATCTGCTGAAACGAGCCTGACCACCATGCTCCAACACCTCCTCCTGCCAGGGAGCCGATTCCCATCTAACTCTGCTGCTGGGTCACTGCACACACACACACACACACACACACTCACACACACACACACACACGGACACACACACTCACACACTCACACACTGGGAAACATCAGGCAGTGATTAAGCTAATGTAGCTGTCTGACAAACAGAAATACCGAGAGCCGTTCAACTTTGTGACAAGACGTTTTATTGTCCAAACGCTTTATTGTCCAACCTTGAAGACATATTGCCGTGATGAGAGCGGCCTGTTGATTCAGGGCCGAGGCCGACCGCAGCCGGCGGCCACGCCATGTCCTGAAGGCTGCCTCTATTTATTTTTGAGTTATTAGCAGGGTTATTAAATTTTCATTTCATTAACCGTGCCTCAGCGCTTCACTATTTGTCTTTGAATGTGTATTTGTACTTTTATTTATAAGTGTCGTTATCTAAACAACTTATCTTTATTAGCCAATAGAGACACAGGGCTTCTCCTCCTCCTCCTGCTGCTGTGTGTGTTTGTTCCTGGAACAGACTTTTCCTGCGGCTTATGCTCATCTCTAAACTGTAAATACATTAAACATGAGTGAGCTGTTATTAAGGGAATTACCTTATATACACAGAGTCAGGTTTATTTTCTGTGCTTTGCCGGGTTGTTTTCGGAGGCGAAAAAAAGCAAAGGAGAGGAGGAAAGAAGGAAGAAATAAAGCGGGAACTTGTGCGAGAGAAAATAAAATGTTGGAGCGCGGGAGGTGAGAAGCGATCACGCTGAGGGTTCTGAGGGGAAGGAGAGCGATGGAGAGCAAGTGAAGCGGTGCTGGTGTCTGTTTTCCCTCTGGCTGGTGATGGGCGGCTGCAGCCAGCATAAACACATGCCTTCATGGCTCACACATTTCCTGCTTCACTCCACATCCCAGCGCCGGGCCACACAGGCGCAGGACACCACAGCGAATCGTGTGTGTGTGTGTGTGTGTGTGTGTGGTGTGGTGTGTGTTTGCATGCATGCATGTTTGGTATGCATCCTTGTGGTTAACTCACCAAATATCTGCGCACATCTTTTCTATTATCAACGAAAACCCGCGGAAGCACGAGCGCACACACACACTCAGAAGCACACACGTCTGAATGTAAAGGAAGATATTTTTCACCTCGGGCCTTGAGGGAGGAAAGAACCAGGATTATTCCCATCGGATTCCAACATATGTGGTTTAACAGGCGTTTAACACCATTCATCTCCGTGCTTGTTGGCGAATCTCTACTCCTACGGCCTCCCTCTCTCTCTCTCTCGACGGTACATATGTGTGTGAGGGAGTGTGTTGCATCAGTCTGTTACTTTAAGGGGGTGTGTAGCAGAAACGTTGTCTAATGTGTTGATTCTACACAGCTCCCTTTCATCTATAGACAGCCCTGTTTCATCTATAGCGAGAACCTCCGCTATCACCGTTCAGACCAAATCAGGCGGAAAGAGGGAGATTTAGGACACAAAGGGGACGGGGGGGACGGGGGGGGGTGGTGCAGAGGAGCAGGGGAGTGGGTTGGACGGGAGAGGGGGGGGCCGGAGGATCCTTGCGATCCATCATCCTGCGGAGACACTTCCCGAAGAAAGACGGCACTTTTTCCAGTCTCTCTGTTTTGTCTTACAAGCAGTTAATCGAAAAACACATTATCGCTCAACTCTGACTCAATCGTTTCCTGTTCCCAGTCCGATGCTACGTTCCCAGTCCGCGGCTACGTTCCCAGTCCGATGCTACGTTCCCACTCCGCTGCTACGTTCCCAGTCCGCAGCTACGTTCCCATGTCTGATGCTACGTCCCCAGTCCCATGCTAGGTTCCCAGTCCGCGGCTACGTTCCCAGTCCGATGCTACGTTCCCAGTCCGCGGCTACGTTCCCAGTCCGATGCTACGTTCCCAGTCCGCGGCTACGTTCCCATGTCTGATGCTACGTCCCCAGTCCCATGCTAGGTTCCCAGTCCGCGGCTACGTTCCCAGTCCGATGCTACGTTCCCAGTCCGATGCTACGTTCCCAGTCCGCTGCTACGTTCCCAGTCCGATGCTACGTTCCCAGTCCGATGCTACGTTCCCAGTCCGCGGCTACGTTCCCAGTCCGCGGCTACGTTCCCAGTCCGCGGCTACGTTCCCAGTCCGCTGCTACGTTCCCAGTCCGCTGCTACGTTCCGTATCTGATGCTACGTTCCCAGTCCGCGGCTACATTCCCAGTCCCCTGCTACGTCCCCAGTCCGCTGCTACGTTCCCAGTCCGATGCTACGTTCCCAGTCCACGGCTACGTTCCCAGTCCGCGGCTACGTTCCCAGTCCGCGGCTACGTTCCCAGTCCGCTGCTACGTTCCCAGTCCGATGCTACGTTCCCAGTCCACGGCTACGTTCCCAGTCCGCGGCTACGTTCCCAGTCCGCTGCTACGTTCCCAGTCCGCGGCTACGTTCCCAGTCCGCTGCTACGTTCCCAGTCCGCGGCTACGTTCCCACACTCGTTTGCATACACTCAGCTTTGGCTGTTAATTCACGTCAATGGCGGAGGAGAATCTCCTCTTGCATCCATTCCCCCAACAAAGGGAAAATGGCTTCAAAGCAAAGGTTCACTGAGGCAAGACGTTGCTTCTCTTCTTGGTAAATTGGGTGTAAAACAGGCCTGGTGCTAAACGTGGCTGTAGCCCAGGAGGAGATGATTATCTGGGGTTAATTCACCCGACAGTGAGGCTGTGAGGATCCCTGAAGGATCGTATACGGACCTTATAGACACTATACGGTGCTTTATCACCCTCCTCCTTCTTTTATCGATAACACGGTCTTGTCTCTTTGTGCATTTGGCATAAGAGGCACGAGGAGGAACAGTGTTCAGCGTTCGTGCAGTAAAACACCGTTGGAGCTCAGTCAAAGGCCGTAAACATGGAAACGGCTCTGAATTCATTTCTGTTGCATTCAGAAAACTGGCTCATGTGCAGCGTGAAGTCTGAACGTTCGTCCTGACGGAGTCTGGAGCCGAGCCTGGAGCCGAGCCTGGGTGCACACCAGGCCTCTGGGACCGCTGATCACAACCGGGGGGGGGGGGGGGGGGGGGGGTTACTAGAAGATGTGACCACGGCTCCCTGCAAATACTTAAACTACACAATTTACTCATCAACTAAAGGGATTTGTCTCAGGACTGGTTCTCTCACAGATGCATTTACAGGGTAAATCCACTAGTTTTGCACACACGATTTTGTTGGGGAGTTCTACCACTTGTGTGAAGACTGTAATCCAGTTACTTTGTAATCCCCTACACTACTATTATTGAAATGAGTAATCAACATGTGAATCACACAACTCTCAGTGTAACCATGTGTAACAATGTGTTAGGTATGTTTGCTGAGGTCATTAGCGAACGCACGATGAAAGCTGATCGTCATCTGGCCGATCAGCTTTCATGTAAATGAATATGAGTCACGCAATTTCTCTCATGTGACATTTTGTCTTTCTCTACCACCCCCCCCCCTCTCTCTCTCTCTCTCTCTCTCTCTCTCTCTCTCTCTCTCCCTGTCTGCTTTTCATTCTGCCTGTAGCCTCCTAATGGCTCAAGTGAGGTAATTCGTTTTGGAGAATGTACCGAATAACCCCTGTCAGTGCATGTGTGTGTGTGTCTTCGCTCATACATATGTGTATATACAGTACATACCGTATAAGTCCGTGCAAGCATAAAAGTCTGTGTGTGTGTCTGTGTGTGTGTGTGTGTGTGTCTGTGTGTGTGCGTTCCTCCTGCAGATCTGTGCAGCTCTGAGCGGAGCTGTGGGCTGTTTCAGGCTGCGGTCTAAGTTCAATAAGCCAGGTTTGACATATGCTAGCATTCTGTACAAACACTGTCCAGTGGTCGGCCCTGCACTCTAACCCTGCTATTATGACTGCTGTGTGTGTGCGTATGTGTGTGTGTGTGTGTGTGTGTGTGTGTGCTACAGTGAGAGCAAAAGAGGCAAGAGAAAGAAAAACAGAACAAGAGATGGCAACTAAGAAAAATACAGTCAAACCAGAGTCCTGGGAGGATAGCGTGATCGGGTGAGCGGCCCAGCCCTGAAAAATCTACTTCCACAACAACTGAATATATTTATGGTTCCAGAATGAGGCCATAGTGGGACACAGTAGATATAAATATATGTTAGAATGCAGTAAATACAGTGTAGAGACTGAACATCGGACCAGCAGGTTACCACAGGTGAGCTGACACGAGGACACGTCCGTCCTCACATACTCCTGCTTTGTTTTGTTGACTCAGAGTGCATTGTGGGTCAAGAGCGGCCAATCCAGACAAGATTACTCAACAAATAACGTGACCTTCACAGACGCTCTGGAAATCCGTCTTAAAGAAAACGATCCGCTCTTATCTCCGCGCTGAGATCACGGCCTAATTCGTTGTTATGGAAAACAGCGCCCGAAGTCGGAACCCCGGGATTCTCGATACCGTGAGTAATGAAATTCGCCAAATGGAAAAAAGTGAATTGGTTTAGTGGTCTGAGAAAAACCGGTGATGATGTTAATCCTGAGAATTAACTGGACTTTGCTGTACCGCCGCTCTAATCTAATTTACCAGTGAAGGCCATCAGATAAAAGTCTGTCCTGTGTGTCGGGCCACATCCTGAGAGTTAGCGCACATCATCCCAACCGTCCAATCAGCGACTCTACTCGCCCGCTTCCTGAACGCCCGTCCTACTGGTGACTCTACGATTCATTTGCCCAACTAACTCCCTGTCTGCTAAACTGACAGCCTCTGTCACAACCTTTAAACCTGCCTATCTATCCACTTGTCTCACTTACTGACGAGCAGACACTGGCAGCGCTCTGTCTTACTGCTGCTTGTCCCATAAAGAGCTCCCATAAGAGTGTCAGGCCGCTCGTCTGCCAGCTTGCTGCTCCCATAAAGACGCAGGAATGAGGGACCAATCTCATTAGGGGAAGATTAGGCCAACATCTGTTTGCTGTCCCGATGCCGCCGCCGCCGCTCCTGCAGAGCGACAGCGAGCGGTAACGCCACTGCCGCGGTATCGTACCAGCTAACACGGCCACAAAGCATCACACCCACTTTCCACACAATCTAAGCTGTTATGAGATACTAATCACCGCTGTCATTGGTTTAGAGTCGGCGAGTTAGCCGCGGCCTGACCGAGAGCGTGGCTATGTGTGTTGTCTTTGTTCTACTGTACGGCCCAAGCCCACAAACAAGTCCCAGAACCCCCGGGGGAGATGAGTAACAGACCGAGGACAGAACCCAAACAGCTGTAATGTTGTGAGAGGACGAGAGAGAGAGAGGGAGGGAAAGAGAGAGAGAGAGAGAGAGAGAGAGAGAGAGAGAGAGAGAGAGAGCAGCGAGCGAGGGCTGGAGGGCGGGACCGAGGGAGACAAGGAAACACGTGAGGAGGTGAAATGTAACAGAGGGTTTATTGTTTGTGGTTCTTTGGGGAGGAGGCAACGGAGCGAGCGGAGGAGGGAGACGGGGGAGGAGACGAGGAGAGGAGACGAGGAGAGGAGACGAGGAGAGGAGACGAGAGGGAGCAGGCATAACTCCAGTAAACATTTCCCTAAAGAGTTTATGTCTCGATCTCAAGTCGTCTTCATCACAGCTTCATTAAGAGTCAAATAGACCATAAAGCACAATGAGGGGGGGGATACCATGTGACTGACAGCTCGTACCGTCCAATAGGAGCACGTCACAGGTGTAGGTGAGTCAGGCTCCACCCCCTCTTCTCCATATATGGTTACTTTTGGTCTCTCTCTCTTTCTCTCTGAGGCCTTGACAGGATTTTAAGTAAATAGCAGCAAACAAGCAGTGATTTCTGGCAGCTTCGGCCTCATCGGGCGTCCAAGAGACAGCAGCAGAGAGAGAGGGGGTGGGGGGGAATCACCCCAACAGATGTGATTTAAATCAATATAACATTATATCTGCCTTTATCTGCATTTAAAAAACACACAGGGAACCGGACCAGAGAAGGTTCCAGTGACGACTGCTGCTCTTCACTTGACGGAGTAATTGCTTTTAATGCATCGGTGTTTTTTCATATTTTAATTTCCTTATACCCCCCCCCCCCCGCCTGTCCTTTTCCTCTGCTTCTCCAGGTCCGAGCAATCCCCCCCCCCAAGATGTTAAAATAATATCAGGCTAAGAAAAAAAAAGAGAGAAGAACTTGAGCCGAGCTGTCAAACGCAGAGTTTAACACAAACCATCTGGTGGAGCGATGGAGGTAAACAGGCGAGGAAGAGGAGGGAGGGGGGGGGGGGGTGGAGAGGCAAGAAGCCGAGGGAGGAGAAGAGAGAGAGGGATCTCCAGAGGGGAGATGGGGTGAGATAATCCCAACGATACGGAGGAGGAGCCGAAGAAATGGGACGTCGGGAAAGAAAAGTGGATTTTCTAATGTGGGAAGAGGTGGAAAGGTGGAGGATGAAGAGGAGGAGGCGGAGAGACGGATGATTGGGAGGGGGGGGGGTGACAAAACTGTGGTCTGGGAACAAATGAAGGTGTTGCAGTGGAGACTTGACAGAAGGAGAGGAGGAGTGGGAGCTTGAAACACTCCTCTGCTTCTTCTCTCCATTCTCACAGATCACAGGACAATCGAGCGGCTTCGTTCCAACTATTTCAAAAAGTTTTACTCACGTGATTAAAAAAAACTATTTACAACTTTTTTCTCTTCATGCCGAACTCGGTGAGATCTAATTCAGGACTCGAGCCGACAACAACCTCAATTAACTGCACGACAGCGTTTAGCTCGGAGCCTGCACACGTGTTTTAAATATTTTCCAAATAAATGTATATTTACAAAATGTGCACAAACAGCAACAAATGGGTTTTTTGGAGAAATATTCACGTAAAGAGAAATAAACCGTGATTAAAAGGTTCCATGTGGAGCTCTGGCCAGCAGAAGCACCGGGGGGGAAACACGAGGAGAACGTTAGGTCCGGGACAACTCAAAGTTTATTGTTGGTCTGCGTGGGGATTGGATACGCAACGTAAAAACAACACAACATCCACCGACAACCTACACGCAGCGCACACTGCTTCCTCAGATCAGTGGAATCGATTTTTAAATTATGTTTTTCTTTAAATGTGTGAATCTGCCTCAGAGGAAAAACGGTTTGAGTTTAATTCCTCAGAATAACCTTGATGCCTTCGTGTTTGGAGAAGTGGGTTTAGATCTAAATAAAGGGGAGGAGCTACAGTTCAGTAAACACAGAGGTGTCTTACCTGGTGATGACACGGCAGCGAGGCAGCAGCAGACACATGGAAGAAGAAGAAGAAGAAGAAGAAGAAGAAGAAGAAGAAGAAGAAGAAGAAGAAGAAGAAGAAGAAGAAGAAGAAGAAGAAGAAGAAGAAGAAGAAGAAGAAGAAGAAGAAGGAATAGGAACATTAGTGTCGTCGTTTCAGTGAAAAACAAAACTGGTTCGATATCATATTAAAATGTTCATTAATAAAATGAAAACCAATAAACCTTCTAATCATCGGCCTGTTTACATCATGGTGAATGTTTTATGTTGAAATGGCTGCAGACTCGCTATATTGTTTTATTCTCGATGGGAAATTGTTGCCAGGAATCTCTCACAACTAAATTATCTGGTATTCGAAAGAATTGTATTTCAATCTCTTTCACATTTATTTTTGTGCCATATTCACTGATTTGTAATAATTTGTGGATCTTCACAAGTTACCCCCCCCCCCCCCCCCCCCCCCTGTGGTGGCATGTCCCCTGTCAGGTGACACGGGAGCTGATGAGGCCTGACAGAGGGTCAGCGACCTCACTTCCTGCTTTAATTGGTCCTGGGTGATAAACCTGCCCCAAGGGACTGTGGGAGACGCACATGTGGCCAAATGAAAAAACACACACACACACTCACACACACACACACACACACAGAATGCAACAGAACGTGTTGTGTTAATACTTGTGCGTTACACCCTGAGAAAAAAAAGAAAAACATAATGGGCTATTCATGAGATATAAGTGAGCAGAGAGGAGAGAGACACAGGGGGGGTGGTGGTTGTGGTTGTTTAAGAGCCATTTGTTAACGTGATAAAGACACAATGGTGGTGTGTGTGTTTGTGTGTGTGTTTGTGTGTCAGTGGCAAGCACAAGATAACAGGAGCATGAGTGTTTTTGCCTAATTTGTCTGGAAATGATCTGTGCCCCTGACATGAGAACAGGAGGGTTAAGTCCTGTGTGTGTGTGTGTGTGTGTGTGTGTGTGTGTGTGGGTGTGTGTGTGCTGGGGGGGTTAGCAGGATTTAAAGGGGTGGGGTAGGAGGTTGGGGTGGTGCAGGGAGGCCCAGTTGTTGTAACCTCTGACCTCTCGGCACGCTCCAGGGCCTCCCAGAAGCCACTTCAAATGCACCCTACATGGAAGCCCCCCCCCCACCCCCCCACCCCGTGCCACAGAGAGAACAAGCAGTGGGGGGGGGGGGGGGGGGACTCAGCTGTCATCGCCGTCACAGAGCGGCATGTGCACCGAAAAACCTCGGCACAAAACAAGTGCTTGAGTCCGCTGGCGTTTCTGTGATGTCTGAGTCCGGAGCGTTAATGCTTGTTCTCTGAGGACGAGACGCTGCTCCACGTTCTCTCTTTGACCTTTGACCTTCAACCTCTGCACTCAGCTGCTTTCATCCTGCTTCACTGGGAACACTGGAGAATTCCTCTGGTTCCACACGGACACAGTTTGATCCTTCAACGATTCAACGGACCAGATCTTTATGGGTTCTTTGATAATGAACTTCCTCTGTCACTGTCTCAAAATTATGCTAATGATTTGCTGGATGAAATGGGGATACAATTATTTGAAAATAAGATAAGCTAAATATGCTCATATCAGTCGATATTGGGAAATATCACAAAAAAACTTGAATTCTTTAGGTTTAAAAACAAGATTTGTGCTCCTGGGTTAGGGTTGTGGTTTCAAACCATTTGTCTATCTACCCTTTAAAACGTTTGCTTTATTAATATTTATGAAAAGGATATTACAATAATTATTCATGGTTTTATAAAAAGCTTTAGTACATTTTAACTTTGCAGACTAAAATAAAAAATAAATATCAAAGAAAAGTAGAAACCTGCAGGGTAACAATAAAGGACAAAAGAGAAAAATACCAAAAAACTAATAATAATCTTAATTTCTTCAACATGATGCCGATATTTGGTGCCGATAAGTGATGAATGAATAAAGAGCAGATTCTTCTTCTGTTGTTTTTTTCAGAGTCTTCATCGAATGAGTCTCCTCTTTCAGTTTGAAGGTTTTACAGCTCGGAGACAAAGTGTGTTTAACGAGTGACCTTCTGTCAGCTCAGTGGTTTTAAGAGGTTAACTCCACCTCAAACACTCCTGACGCTCACTTTCTCAAAGGTCACGGCCCCAATCAGTGTGTCACCCCCCCCCCACTTCTCCCAGATTCACAACACAACAGTCGTCAGGCGGTGAACTCACACCACACCGTCCTGCTCTTCCCTCGGTGTGTGTGTGTCTGTGTGTGTGTGTGTGTCTGTGTGTGTGTGGTCTGATTAGTCGGGCTCCTGCGGTTCAGCTCTGACCCGGGGAGTATGCAGTGAGGTGTGTGTTTCTGTGTGTGTGTGTCTGTGTGTGTGTGGGGTGGTGATGTGCCAGCATGAGGGAACATGATACCATGATCTGTTGCCATGCCGACCCCGTCCTGCCCCCCCAACTCTACTCATGGCCCAGCGGCTATTTCTGACCTTTGAGAAAACCACCTGACGGTTGACAGGCGTCTATCATCAGTCCTGCTGACTGATTGCATACACACACACAAACACAAACACACACACACAGACGTACATAAAGTGCTGCACAATATTAATCCGCAGCACATAAGGGAATTCCCTCCCAGCTTCTCCTCCCACAACAGGAGCTCACGTCCAACAGACTGAGGGAGTGTTGCTCATTTACTTTGTGCTGAGTCAGCAGGCGGCCGCCACCTCGGCCAGAGCGACTCGTCCTGGGTCTCTCTCCTGGCTGAGCAGCACCACACTGACAGCCAGAGAGGGGGGGGGGGAGGAGAGAGAGAGGGAGAGAGAGAGAGAGAGACAGAGAGAGAGAGAGAGAGAGAGAGAGAGAGAGAGAGAGAGAGAGAGATAGAGGGAGAGAGAGAGAGAGGGAGAGGAGAGGAACAGGAGGTGAAGAAAACAACAGCGGCGGAAGCAACTACCAACGTTTACTCAAATTGGTCTTTAAACAATAATTGAATAATGAGATTTATCATCTTTAACGTCAGAGTTTTTTGCTCCTTCTACTTTGAAAATATCAAAAACCTGAGAATATTCAATATGAATCATGCACATTGCTTAAAACTACAGAGGTGTCCAAATAAATTGAATTTAAGACTTGTCAAGTACAACAGATATGAAGGAGTCAGAATTATTGAAGATACGGTAGAAAAGGTAGATCAACAATTTTAAAGCACGATGGAAGCAGCGTTAAATTAATGTTACGATATAAAGAACTAAAGATATTTAAGACCTAGTATTTAATTTTAATATTTACATTGTGTCAGTGACAGAAAGTAAATACATTTATTCAACTTGTGTCAATTTGACTTAAGCTACTTGTTAGAGTTTTTGAGTTTTGTTTTTAATTTTTATTTGACGGCTTTAGAATCTGATTCAAATTTGACCAAAAGCAACTGAAAGAGTTGAAAGTGTTTTATCCCCAAAAAACAAACAGTAGCACTTTATATTCAGGTAGTAATTCTACACACAAAATAGTATTATTAGTATATTAAAATAATTATAATGGAGTCATACATAAGGAGGTTGTGGAAGTACAGGAACACTGAAGAGTCAGATGATAACATAATGTGACGACTGGCAACATTCCTCCACTGGGTCGATGTGTGCGTCTGTGTGCGTCTGTGTGCGTCTGTGTGCGTCTGTGTGTGTCTGTGTGTGCGCACACCATCGCACATGTTCTAACTGTCATCCCAGTCATCTGCTCAGGGCTGTATACACTGGGCGCACACACACACACACACACACAGACACACACTCGTTTCTCGATCACTGGGATCTTGGCTCCTCTGGTTCTGTTTTGATTCTCGTCTCCTCGAGGCCCGAACGCACAAACACATGCTGGACGTGTGCGCCCATGTGTCGCAATCTGGACGCAGTCGTAGCGGCGTGTTGCTGTGCGTGCGTTAGGTTTTTTGGGGGGGGCAGTGGGGGGGGGGCTCTGACCTTCAGATGATCAGCTCCTCCGTGGAGAAACCGACCCTGGAGGAGAAACGTCCCAGCGACCTCTGACGACAGACACCATGAATTCTGGAGTCAATGAGCCTAACAAATGTTAACAATGCACCCCCCCCTCCCCCCTCTCTCGCCGGCGCCCCCCCTTTTCAGTCCCCCCCAGCCGCCGGGACCATTGTAGCAATTGGTATAATGAATGTGGTTTTGCTGGTAGGTAATCACATACTGTACAGCGCAGCCCCCCCCCCCACATACAGGGTATGAATGCTTTGGTTTCATTAGTCCTCCTCTCAAACCCCCCCCACCCCCTCACTCACTCCCACTTTCTCCCTGTCTTTCTCTCTCTTGTGAGCTCGCCTCCTAACTCCTACACCCTTCCTTTCCGCTTCGTTCAAATCTAAACAAAAGACACATCTGGTCTGTCTCTTGCCCCCCCCCACCTCTTCTCTCCCCTCTCCCTCTCTCTCTCTGTCTCTTTAACTCCCTCCTTGTTTCTACTCGGGCTCTCTCTCTCCTCTGGTCGTGAGAGCAGCACTTGGTGGGACGAGCCGGGTGAAGCAGCTTTGTTAGCGGGTCGTCCACTCGACTTCAGACTGGAGGGGGGGGTGGGGTGGGGGTGTCCGTGTGAAAGACCACCTCTGTGTCCCGGACCCTCGTGTGTGTGATCAACAGACGTCTCAGCGACTGGAAGCTGATCGGCCTCTTTAGAGTCCTCAGCTCCTCGAGTTACCCACAAACTAACACACAGCTTCCTCTCAGACAGATCCAGATGTGCTCAACTTCACTGAAGTCACCTTGATTCTGTGAAAAACTTTTTCATTTCATATCATTAAACCATCAAGTTTGCTTTCAAACTGCTACTTACTTTTTACTTATATTTGCCAAACTTTATAATTCTAAATGTTAATCTGCTAAAACTTCTTTTCTATTTGCTAAACACTCACTTTAAACTGCAATATGTGTTCGGTTGTTACCAGTACTTTAATTTAACAAACATTTAACAAAGTACTTCATTACTGTACTTAAGTATCTGCACTTTACTTCTAAAGATTTATTTCCATTTATTTTCAGCACATAATATCTGTACTTCTACTTCCCCTGTACATTTTTGCGAAGCTTCTACTTTCTTTTACTAAAGTAGAAAAGTTCATGTGGTACTTTAACTACATTTTTGTCCATTTATTTATACTTTTATATATTTTCAGAATCCCTGAGCGACAGGATTTTCTTCTGAACCTTAAGAAACTTTCAAACTGTCAACTTTACTGAGCTTATTAATCACCTTGACTCTGTGAAAAACTTTTTTATTTCATATCATTAAACCATCAAGTTTGCTTTGGTACTGCTGCTTAGCTTTTACTTATATTTGCCAAACTTTTAGTCAATAATCCCAAATTTTAATCTGCTTAAACTTTGTTTTCTATTCGCTAAACACTCACTTTAAACTGCAATATGTGTTCGGTTGTTACCAGTACTTTAATTTAACAAACATTTAATAAAGTACTTCATTACTGTACTTAAGTATCTGCACTTTACTTCTAAAGAGTTACTTTCATGTACTTTTCAGCACATAAGAAGATATCTGTACTTCTACTACTCTAGTACATATTTTACAAAGCTTTTACTTTCTTTTACTAAAGTAGAAAAGTTCCTTTGGTACTTTTACTGCATTTTTGTCCATTTATTAATACTTTTATATATTTTTCAGAATCACTGGGCAACGGGATTTTGTTCTAAACCTGAAGAAACTTTCAAACTGTGTCACAAACAGAATCAGATTCAGAACTAATCGATTATTGTCTCAAAAGAAACGTCTTCATCCGTTGGGCCTGGTCCAAGCACACACACAGACACACAACCACACAGACACACACACATCAATGACATCTGGATGTAGGTGTTTGCAGAATGTGTGTGTTTGTGTCGTCGTTCACTTCGAGGTCACGAGTCACAAACCGACTTTTTCCCTGTGAGCTGTCGAGCTGCAGCAAACATCTGGATCCAAGGTGCTGCAGTGGAACACCAGTCCTCCTTTTGCTTTGTCTCTCTCTCTCCTCCCCCCCCCCTTTTGATACCCATATATCTCTCTCTTTCTCTCTCTCTCTCTCTCTCCCCTGCTCCATTTCTCTTGATTTCTCCCTCCCTCGGTTTTATATAGAAAAACATTCCTGGTGTTCTGCTCGGCTCCAGTGAAACCTGGTGCTTATTTTCAGTTCCCTAAATTGATAGCAAATGTGAAGACAGATCCCTCCTCTCCTCTCGTTCCCTCCATTCCTCTGCCCCCCCCACCCCACTCCACCTCCTCCTTTTTTGGCATCAGCCGCGAGGATACGTGGAACATTTGCGTGACCATACTGAACCCTGGGGTTTTGTGTTTTTGAAGGTGTTCTCCTTTACTTTCGCCTGCGTGTGTTTGTGTTGAGTTTCTGGGGAGAGAGAGAGAGAGAGAGAGTGGACGGGCCGAGCGAGCGGGACTGAGTCATAGTCTTTTTGTTTTTCAATAACCCCCCCACTGCACCGTGGAAACCAAACCTGGTTAGCCTCAGCTGTCTTTACCCATAATTCAACAACCCCTGTGTGTTTGTTTTCTCTCTCTGCCTCCCTCTCTCTCTCCCTCTCCCTCCCTCTCTCGCTCCGTTTCCCTGACTCAGTAAGTGAAACTCTAACGGCTCCCTTCATTTTGATGCAGCCAACTGAGTTCTGCTGGACCAAAATGCCCTGTTGTTCTGGCCGTGAGCCAGCGAGGGAAACTGAAGCGCTCGGCTCGTCCCTCCGCGGGTGGAGCTGACGCTGGTTTTGATTAGAAGCTTGGGGGGGGGGGAAACCTCGTCAGCTCCTTGTGAAGTCGGCTTCTGCTTCACATTCGAGCAGAGGCAAAGGTGGAACCTGCAGATTCCACTGAACAAAAAAAAACAACCTTTAAATTCCTATATATAGATTTGGTTTCTGTTCTTGCCAAGTGAGCAGTGAACGCACACTTCAAGAAAACTGACCACAACCTCACACCCAGCTCCGTGTTCTCATCACCAACAATGAGTCAGACCAGCGTGTGACCAAAATAATTTATGTGCCACTAACTGCAAAACCACTGGTGTGAGGGTTTGCACGTTATCCAGCACCAGAGAACTTCTGCAGTTAAGATACATTTAGTTTTTCTCCTGGAAAGTCTCCTAAATATATAAATTATATTTGGATTACAACTTGTTCCTCATAGGCTCATAAAATAAAAGTAGTTTCACCTAAAGGATAACAAGCCTTTTTATCCGGGCAATTGTACTGTATGTATTATTTCTATCTTACTCATATTTTTATATTTCCTTGTGTTTATATGGCAGGTTTACTTATTTATTACTTTTATTAGTGTCTATTTTTGACTGTCCTCTTTGCTGTTGCAACACAGTGGAACTAACAAAGTTTTATCTTATCTTATAACTTTATCCAAGGCTGCGTAAATTATACATAAAATAGTAGTTTGTCTTTCACACATGAAGAAGCTGCAGGATAAAATGTCCAAAGTCCGATACGGAAAACAGAGCGATTGTGTTTATTCTTTTAGTTTCTCGTCCGTCACGTGATAGCAGAGCGTTTCCTGCTGCTCGAGCGTGAACGCGGACGTTATTCGGATGTTTTACTCGTCGGATGGAAAACGTTGCCAGCAGCTGACTCGGACATTTTACGTTCTCGTAAACAGCGGCTCTGGAATATTTCAGGAAAATGTCTTCAGGACTTGTCAAAGCGGCTTTATGACATGATTCAGGTGGCATAAATACAATGGGGTCAAGTAAACTTTAATCTACACATTTAAAAGTATCAGGTCATTCTTAATTGAAAGTCAATATCAACACAATTCTATATAGATAGATAGATAGATAGATAGATAGATAGATAGATAGATAGATAGATAGATAGATAGATAGATAGATAGATAGATAGATAGATAGATAGATAGATAGATAGATAGATAGATAGATAGATAGACTTGGAGCAGGAAAGATCAAATGTGCCAACTGAGCGCCGACTCATCCTTGAGAACGGTGGCGCTCGGCTCCCTGCGGCCGGCCCACGTTGTCCTGTGACTTCAGGACATGAATGGAGCTCCGGGCTGATCCTGGACCTGGAGTTAGAGGATGGCAGCGGCTCGCTGGTGGTTTGTTGAGCTCTGCACGGATGGAGAGCCAGGCCTGCCTGTTTGTATTGGCCAACTTTCAGCATTCCACATGTCTTTGTGATTTTCAGCTCCCTGACCTCAGGAGACTCACCACGCTACTGTAAGTTACACTCACACCAGGAGAGCACATGGATCAGGAGCAGCTCGGAGACTCGCTGGTGCTCGGATCCCTTTCTAAATGCACGAGTCGTGACAAACAGCAGCGACTCAAACTCTGACATATGAGTTGATACCTGTAAATCTTCTTGAAATGATCATTGTCGTCTCATCTCTATAGTTTGAGGTGCAGAATATTTCAGCTTTGAACTGGAAGTAAATAAAGTAAATGAAAATTCCTCCAGAATACGTACATTTTCACCACTTTCTAATTTTCTGCAAATTTTGGTAAGATAATAATCCTTACAATTTCAATAGGTCAGTGACTGTCAGTGCTCGGGCCCTAATAAGTTATAAAACTATTTTTGAAAACATGATGCAGCTACTGAGGAACCCCTGCTTTTAATATCAGTAAATATCATATCATTTTTAAAATATCTAATATATTTAAAGTGCACCATAGTTGCAGTTATCAATATCTGCAGAGTGGAAAAATGGAAGCAGAAGAGGATCAGGAGCAGTCGGTTGTGTCTCTCTCTCCAGTCATGGGGCTTTGAAAGCAAATGACAAGAGCTAACCAAGTTAGCGATGCTAACGACAGTCTCATGCAAAGCGCCCGGTCACAGGAAGACGAAGAGGAAGAGTCTGATTCCAGCTCATTGCAGCCGCAGCCCCCATGTGGGCATTGTGTGGTTATTTATTCACTTTCTCACCCGACGTGACACCGTGAGCGACGCCTGCACACGGGTTAGTGACGACGCCAGCGGATTCTGTCGCCGTGTGTTGGCACAACAGCGTCGGTGTCACCTTGGCCGACTGCTCCACATCCGTCACCTCGATGCACCCCCGACTGCGTGAGACGCACTCTGAGGTCAACGCAAGATACAGAGAGAGAGAGAGAGTGGCGGGTTGCGTAAAAACCTGCGGAGACGAGGAGACGCTGCAGGCAGGAGATCAGAAGGAGGTGCGAGAGGTGATTAGAGGTAAGAGAGGGGGGTGGAGGGGGGGTGGTTCATAGAGTAATGAAGGAGCGAGCGGCGCCTTTGGGCTGATGTGAACAGGATTTACCTGTTGCTGTCCCCGAGGTGACTCGCTTCGCTCAGTTACTCAGCAGCGCCGCGGGCTCAGAGACCTCGTTAATTAAGGTTCAGACGCACACAACCCGTTGTGCGTGTGCGTGTGTGTGTGTGCGTCTGCATGCGAGTACACGCTCTCAAACTCCGACCTCCCCAGCTCCCTCCACTTGGGCTCCTTCATTGAATTATCTGACGCTGTCACAGTAAATCAGCCTCTCACGAGTTCCCATAAACTCAGAGTTAATGTTTCTAAACATTCTCAGATGTATATACTGTACGTTACGCTGCCGCTGCCACAGAGAGCTCTCTGTGGCAGCGGCATGAACCCGCTCACCCCGGGTTCCCTCGCCGGAGGCCGGCAGCTCGCCGCTCACTGCTGTTTGTTCACCTCCAGCTCGCTGGATCATAAATCAGGACCCGCAATAAACAAAAATATGATGTCGTAAATCCTCCCAGCAGAACTGTGACAGGTGGAGAGGTGGAGGAGCGGCGGGGGGGCGTCGTCAGGCCCCTGGTCCAAATTTACACGCTACGTATAAACATGAAGAGAGTTCGCTAATCAGCGGGTCGATGATGACGCTATTATTCAAAAAGCCAAAACAATAACTGTCAACCACGATCGACAAAGCTGGAAACAACGTCTGGAACGAGTCCATCTCCCATTTCATACCTCAATGTACTGCTGCACGTACACACACACACACACACACACACACACACACACACACACACACACACACACACACACACACACACACACACACACACACACACACACACACACACAAAACACTCCTCTATCCGCCATTCGCCCTGGGGACATGTGTCAGGATGGTTTACACACTAAAAACAAACAGGCGTCCCATTGCAACAGCGAGAAAAATGGATGTGGGTTTGGACGAGGTGGGAGGAGGAGGGGGGGGGGGGGTTGTGTGTGGAGAGGGTGGAATGGAAAAAGAAAAAGTTAAAAAAGGGAGCAAGGCCAGACCAGAGGGGGCGCTGTGGAGCGAGCGAGTGAAAGTTTAACAGCAGTAATAAGAGGCCTCAGCTCCACATCAAGGTTCTGTAATGACAGGCTGTGCAGAACCCGGAGTGTGTGTGTGTGTGTGTGTGTGCACCCTCATGTCACTGCTGGAATAATGGCCCAGTTAACCGAGCAGTATTATTCTCAGCACGGGCACATGCACAGAATCATACATGTCACGGAGTGTTCACACGCTAGTGGACCCTCTCGGGGTAGGAACACGCTAGTGGAACATGTCAGTGGAACACGCTAGTGGAAAACGTGGTTCCTCAAACCCGTTCGGACCATGACCTCTGAGACGGAGGTTTCCCTCGTGTCGCAGGTTATGTCCATTTTCCAAAAAAAGACTGTAATTAAAGATGGAGGACGCGTCTCTGCTTCCTACAGAAATTAAACCAGAATAGAATCGTTACAGGCTAACGTGCTAACATGCTAACGTGCTAGTTGAACCCACGGATACGAGCCAGGAAACAGAGATTCCTCCACAGCCGGAAAGTGGATCAGCTTCACGAAGATAGAAAACAGTCGATAGATACTCAGTGTAAAACCAGAGGATTCCTGTGTGGGTGCACCAGACCCGACCTGGACAGGGGAACTCAGACAGGTAGCAGTGGCGCAGTGGACCAGCAGAGGGACCGCGGCCCAAAGAGAGAAAGTCCTGTTCTTTTTCACAAACACCTTGTAGAAAGAAAAAAATGAAGGAACCACAAAAGAGCGTCTGTGCTCGAGGCCGTTCCAGTGAAGAGTTCTGGCCGGGACAGATCCACAGAGAGAGGGATGGAAAAAGGAGAAAGAGAAAAAGATCTTTATTTGCTTTAACAACTTCCACGAATCAGAACCGGGGGAAGAATGTGTGTAAATTGGCTCTGTTTGTTTTGCATTAGGACATAAAATATGTCGGGATTACTTCATCACACGACTGAAGCCCGGTGAAAAGGAGACGAGGCTCGAGGAAGAAAGAGAGAAAGGGAACCACACACTTTTCTCGAGGTTGGGTTTTGGGGAACGGATCAGATTTGTTCTCACATCGGCGAAGAATGTGCGACTGAAAACAAGACGTTCGGCTGCCAAACGACTCGATTCACATCAATCAACAGTTGCAGAGCAGATTTGGCAAAGAGATAATGATGTTCCCTGTTTGTTTCCACACTATTGTTAGAATTACCCCCCCCCACAGGCCGATGAGCCGAGCGGCTCCATCAACACCAGTTTAACCATTTAGCTGTCGACCATTCATCAAGCAGCCGTTACCTTCAGCTGCTCCATCTTGTTTCAGCGTTAACTAATTTCATTGAGCTGTTGGGAAACTATTACTCTTTCCTTTAATTTTCCCAACAGCTTCAAATATTTATTAAGGACTTTATGCCAAATAATTTAACAACTAATTGATTAGTTTGAGCTAAATCAACCATTTATCCACTACTTTTAATTCTTCCTTAACTTTTAGCTATTTGACCAGTGATTAAACTTTAACCTACTATTGGCTTTATCTTTTACTTTTAGCTATTTGAACATTTATCATTACGTTGATCCATTTTTTTTAAATGGTTGACTTTAGATTTTAACTTATATATTTTAACTGTTAATCCATTCTTTTTGTCTATTTGACCAATAACAGATACTTTTTTAGCCAACTTTAGTAAAGATAAAGATGAACCTGAAGATGTCCACTATATAGATGTAGTGAACTATATATTTGTATTACTTTTAAAACGATTTTACCAATTGATCCATTAGCCACGAAGCTAACTATAGACTCCATCAACCTTTTATTAATTAGTATGATACCATTTATCCATTACTTTTATCAGATATTAGTCTTTTCCTTTATTAGAGCTGCATGTCCATAACTTCAAGCTATTTAAATTTTTCTACTTGATTGGACATGTTGATATATTTTCTACTTCAAATTTTGTATTAATTAATGTTTTGTATTAAATACGTAAAGTGTTGTGTGTGGGAATCAGTGATGTGCAGGAGCTGGAGCGGCTGTAACCATGAATAACTTCGATCTGACCCGAGGTCTGTTCTGTGTCTGACATATAGAACGTGGTCGTGTTCGGTAAACACTCCAAATATTCTGAGAAGATTTGATGCACATTTGCACCGGAGAGTTCTGGGAGACTGGGAACCAGCAGCCCTCCGTGTGGGACGTCTCTAGTTTACTGGGATAATCGCGGCTCTTATCATGAAGATTTCCTTATGCAGCTGCCAGGATCGTGTAGTTTGAATCGATGCCCACGGACAGAATCTTTCAGTCCATCGGACGGGAGGAGAAAATTCCGAGCTTGTTTCAAAAGCAGAGAACTTGGCCTCGGAGCAGATGCATGAGTCTGTGTGATCGGGCCCTGGTGGAGGGAAACCACCCTGCATGGAGGCAGAGCAGATACTGGGACTCTCACTGAGGCCTCTCGTGTGAATGGCTTCGTTTTAAGGTCACGTTTACATCCAGGCCAGAAGGGAAAGTAAACTGAGATGAAAAGAGCAGAAACGACAGTAAAAGAACCGGCGGAGGAGGAAGAAGCAGATCAGGGTCCAAACCTCAGATAACCATCTCACCGCAGAATGAAGACCAGATCGCTCTCATTCATTGTCATCTCAAGTATTTTTTTTAACTCTGCTTGGAGTGGGACATGGAGCGAGTGGCAGCGAGAGCCCCTGTCCTCCCTCCTCCTCCCCCTGTCCTCCCTCCTCCTCTCCCTGTCCTCCCACACCCACTCCTCCGCTCACTTCAGATTTACTGCTCTTAAATCGTTTGCCCTCTACTTTTAACGGCCATCTCTAGATCATCGGCTCCTAAAATACACAGAAGGGCTAGAGTTACCTTCTCTACATCACCGGGCCACTGGAGCAGAACCCGTCTTTACGTCGAGGCTCCGCCCCCCTGGCTGTATGTCCTGCTGGAGGAAACCCACCCTCCCGCACTAAAGCGCAGCAGCAGAAGAATGGAAACTCAATTAGAGCTCCGAGGCCGGGTGGTCTGGGTCTAATAACACACCAATCAAACGCCACCACACAAAGGGGCGAGCAGCGCGGTGGATCGGCTCCCTTGCCGCTCGGCGGAAAACCAGAGGGGGGGGGGTACACCGAAGACGTGTAATTGTAATATTCATCATCCACAAGCGGCGGATTTGCAGATAATTTACGAGCAGTAGCAGGAAGATGAAAATTCAAGATGATGTCGAACTGGTTGCGGAGACAGACTGGGTCGGACTGGACGAGTGCGTGCACATCTCTGTGCGCACTCAATACCAAATATGGTGCTTCCTCTCCATGTTTACACACAAGGCCCTCAGGCATCAGGTGTGAAGCGGAGGTTCAGGTGTCATGGAGGACACTCGTGTGCTCGGCTGCAGACGGCGTTTGTTGTCGCTCGCCCTGCTTCTCCTGGCACGTGAGCGAGTGCACGGACACGCTCTCGCTCATCGAGTGCATGCGACACACACAGTCTTTACTCTCGTGGAGTTACAACGGGCCGCTGGGACGGAGGCGTCATCTCTTTCAAGAGGTGAAGCCGATCGCGGTTGGAAAATGAAAAAGGGAGGAGACGCAGGATCATGTTTACGAACAATTCAGCTCGCATGCAACCCTATCGCTAACCCTGACCCCCCCCCCCCCCCCCCATGAGGCTTTAAGAGTGCACACAGACGTGAACCATCGGAAGCCACAGGTGGATGCAGAGGTGGAGCGGCAGCAGATAATGAAACTTTACTTTTCTTCAACCCATCAGGACCGGATGGAACATATTTGTGTTCACGGCTTAGTAGCGGCGCAAGGGAAGCAATACTGAAAGAGTTTCATTGACGACAACAACAGTGAAGAAGATTCAGACCCAGATGATGATCCTGCTGAGGAAGACTCAGTCAGTAAGAGACATGAAGGGGATGAAGAAGTGGGAGGAGCTCGCCAAGTTTGCCAGCTTTGTCTCTCTATAAAAACAAATGTTCATGAATTTAGGGAAACTTTGAAAGATAAATGTTTTTAATTTCAAGTCTCATCTGCTTCAGAGGCTGAGAAATTAAAGTTCAGCCTCTTTAAACAACACAGAGGTTTTAGTCTGAGGTTTAATCAGCACTTCTGGTCTTACACTTCACTTTGTGTTTGAGACCACAGCAGTAAAACATGGTCTCTACCCACTTTCATGGTTAAGGGGTTGAACGTAGTTTACATGCATCACAAATTAGCCTCTGACTGAACTCAAACATAATCACTATGTAGGATAATGGATTGAAGACAAAGATCAAAATACAGCTTGTTGCAGTAACAGCACCGAACGACTGCGTCTGTACTTTGTCACATTCGTCAATTGCCACAGCGAATCGGGTGAAACGTCAGAAAAATAGAAATATATCATTGAAAAAAAACAGATTTTACTGTAATAAGAGTCCTTGCAGATCCATAATGAGAAGTTAAAGCCAAACACAACACGAGGGTTAAAGCAGCAGCTCAGTCTCTGTGGACGCTGCTTTCATATCACAAGCTAATTATATTTGAGCTGCCACCTCGGAGGACACTTAGTCCCCCCCCCCCCCCCCCGGACTGAACTAAGCTGAACAAAATGCATGAATAACATTATGGGTGGGGGGGGGTGGACCTGGCTCTAACATTACAGTTTGACGTTTTTATACGTCTCACTCGGTCCACGTCCAGTGATTTATACAGTTCATCCAGAAAGAGAGAGAATCTGAAACGCTTTTTCTTCTTTTGACTGTAACTCTGTCGTTCCTCGTGCACGTGAAGTGATTCTGTCCGTGCACTGTGCCGCCCCCCCGCCCGCTCCGTACAGGTAGCTGCTCGTCCATTAGCTTGTGTGTGGGGATGCCCTCTATACAGTGGAAGTGATCTGAGTGGATTCCTCTGGCAGCGCCCGGCGGGTCGGAGCACCACGGAAACGGCCCGGCTCGGCACGCCACCTCACCGTGTCGCCGTGCCAACCAGGCCGGGCGCTGACACTCCTTGGACGCCACCCAGAGAAAGGTGCGCTGAGAGGAGGAGACACAAAGGAAAGCAAGGCAGCGTGGCCATGGCAACCCTCCGGACAGTTGTACTCTGATACAGAAAGTCACCGTTCCTCCACCGGAGCGCAGCGGCTGAGCGAGTTCCTTTCAGGCCATAAACACAGAAAACGTATAAAACCAAAGCCTCACACTGGACATGTGTTTCTAATGAGCGGATTCCAAACAATGTGATTTCATTCCCTTCGCTCTAATCTCCCTCATATTTTCATCGCTCACCAGAGAGAGAGAGAGAGAGAGAGAAAAACTAGGTTGTTTTCCCCGTCTTCTGCGAAATGTATGCATCCGAGCTGCCAATAAGAATTCAGAGGAGTCTGAGATTACAGGCGAGAGAGTCGAGTGCCGACAGTCGACGGGTTTAATGAGAACGTTACCGTCCAAAACGCAGCCTGTGAACCGGAGCTGGCCGTCCATGAGAGGGCTGAGCAGACGGAGAGAGAGAGAGAGAAGGTGTCAGGTGATTTCAGTCATGTTGTTCTGAGCTGGACGGAGAGGAAGCAGGAGCAGGTCGGCCTGAGGGAGGAAACTGTTAAACACTAATGCGGCTGCATCGATAATTCACTACAAACACGGGGAAATGTTTGTAATCTGTGAACGCAGCCTCCTTTATTCTCTCCCGCGTTCAAAGTGTAAATCCCACTCGCTGCTCAGCTGCTCAGAGACACGGCAAGTTTATTTATTTATCCATTTCCCATTAATAAGGACGATTGCGCTGACAAACAAGGAAGTAGTCACATTAGCGCCTAGTGAACGGCCGCTGTCCCCTGGCTGTCAGGACGCAGGAGACGGGGGGACAGGACACAGCGCCACCTCATGATGATGGAGAAAAGACAGAATATCTGAACACATCAGGACGGACGAGTTCATTTCAATTCTGATCCGAAACTGCGAGTTTGAGGAGCCAAGAAAACACCAAATGTGCCACAGAAATAAATCAGAAGTGAAGCAGAAACAAAGGAGAGATAAATGGGGGGGGTGAACCTTCCAGCCGGGAGCTTTCTTCCACGCTGCGCTCAGCGGTGGCGACAGGACCCCCCCCCCCCTGCGACCTCATATATTCACTCTGTTATTTCAGGGGAACAAAAGCAAAGGCTCTCAAGGCCGTGGGTGGATCCATGAAAGGAAGAAAGGATCCTGCTCCTGGTCCGGGGTGAATGGGCCCTTTCACACGTAGAGAGGCCTGTTTACTCTCCCTCAATAATGGCTCTAATTTTCTGATCATTATTGAGTAATTCCATCCACCCCCACTCCCGGCGTTTAATGCCCATCACTCACGGCCCCCGGGGTCTCGGCCCTGAATGAAGACGTGTTCCTCTAAACACCCGAGAGTCTTTAATCCAGAGTTACCTGCTCCGCCTGCAGCCGAGGACATTGAGCCAAAGAGCTGCAGCGGCGACAAACTGAGAAGGAATCGTTCAGAATTATGATATTTTTCCTCCACATGTGGAATCGCTCTGTGCTCTGATTGGAGACGAGCCGCGCTTTATCCTCCATTTTGTTTTGGACCTGAATCCGCAGCGGCTCCATCACAGCGAGTAACAGAATTCGCTCGGCTTAAAGCAGGTGGAAAACATTTTGGAAAGGGAGAAAACACACACACACACACACACACACGTCTGGAAACACGAGAGTCACCTCCTTCAACGCGCCAAAATCTCGGGCTAAATAAGAGCAAAGTTTAAACGTGTGGAAGCTGGCGTTTCCCGGCGCCCGGCGGTGAGAGAGCGTCCACAGCAGAGGTGGCGAGCGGGGGGGAAGAAGTGCTAAGCAAAAAACACGGATCCGGGGGAAATAAATGTTCAAATGAGAGCGAGGGAGAGAGAAAGGGATCAGAAGGAGAGAAGTTGGCAGGGAGTGTGTGTGTCGGTTTGAAAAGCTGGCACCTCCTAAACAGAGCTGGTGCCAACGCTGCCAACCAGCCCCACTAGCCTGAGTATCTGCCCCCCCCCCCCCCTTTCCCTTTGTTTCCAGCATGG
This sequence comes from Limanda limanda, assembly GCF_963576545.1. NCBI lineage: Eukaryota > Metazoa > Chordata > Actinopteri > Pleuronectiformes > Pleuronectidae > Limanda > Limanda limanda. The sequence continues at coordinate 11,959,069 of NC_083652.1, forward strand.
CATTTTGCATCATCTTTATTCTACGCTTTTCTTTTTTTACTTTATATCAGTAACTCAGTATCAACCCGAGCTGCAGCCACTGACATTTACTTTGCAAATCCAAGAGAGAATCGGTAAATAAAGCAAAGGGGGAGAAAATTAAAAGGCAGATTTTTATTTCATCATTAGCGTTTTATCTGAAGGATTTTATTCAGGTTGTTTTGTGTAGGAGGATTTTGTTACTGTGTAATTGCTCGTGTTTGAGTGAGAGACGGTTCCGAGTGAGAATCCACACGGAGAAGAGGGATCTGTCCTCGGCGCTGTCGCGGTGTTCCGGTTCCTTTTTCTGTTTTTACCCCCGAATGGAAAGAGCCGTCCCAATTACAGAGCAGTCTCCCCCCCGCTCTGCTCCACTGGACCGAGGGAACAGGGCGGACTGATCAGAATCTGGCTGCTGGGAGCCGGCCCAGAATGAGAAAGTCCTCTCCTCTCCTCTCCTCTCCTCTCCTCTCCTCTCCTCTCCTCTCCTCTCCTCTCCTCTCCTCTCCTCTCCTCTCCTCTCCTCTCCTCTCCTCCTCTCCTCTCCTCTCCTCACCTCCTCTCTCCTCACCTCCTCACCTCCTCACCTCCTCTCCTCTCCTCCCACCCTCTGCCCCTCGGTCCTTCCTGTGCAGGGACACGTATGTTTCATGGGGACGGAGACAGATTTCAGGCCTGGCGCTGGTTCAGAGGAAGAGAGGACCGGTCACGCAGATTCTCACACCGAGGCGAGACGGTGCCGGAGAGCAAACATAATACACAAAGAACCGTGGGGGGAGGGATGTTGTTCTCATGAAAACCCCAAACTGTAAGAGTCAAATAAAAACAAAAGATAAAATAGATTTGTGTCGTGATGGGATATGAGCAACATGCAGCCGAACAAAAGAGCAAAGAGGAAGAGGCTGAATTTCTAGAAGAGACACAAGAACGTTTATTTATTTACCTTAATTACACAAATAATTAAAAATCACTGTACAGTGAAATTAGGAAATAAAGCTAATCCATGTTCCTACAAAAGCCACTTTCTGGTACAAGGGATTTTTCTATTTGCAAAGCTAAGTCCTGACCTTTATTTCAAAATTAGACTTAATTTAGTCTTATACTTTGTCTTTTGTGTGTCTCTCGCAGCGTTATTCACTAAACTGGATAATTACAGTGAATGCAAAGCAGGTTGGCCCGGTACCAAACCCACAGAACCTATAGAGCGGGGGGGGGGGAAAGTAGCTAGGGGTCGGCGGGTGGAGGTCAGGAGATCGGAGCGAGTGTCGGTGTGAAAGTTAGCGTCGGATTTTCCGTCTGATCGTCTGTTTACCAGCGATTCAACTCCGCACACACCACGCTTCTCTTTCCCTCCTTCCACGGCTCACACACACACAGACACACACACGAGCTGCAAAAAGCAACTGGAAATACTGGGGGGCTGTGAAAAGGGCTGTAAACCACCGCAGTGTCCCTGACGCTGTCGCCCGAGCTCAAACTTTATTGGGCACATTATTCCAAATGACAACAAAGCATAAGAAAGTTTCCGCAAAAAAAAAAGAGCCGTGTTTTTCACATCAAATGAACGCTGCTCCCTCGGAGCCGACGTTATATATTTTTCTGTCGGCTCCTGGATCACAAACCAGAGCTAGAACTCTGCTACACACACACACACACACACACTCACACACTCACACAGACACACACTCAGACGAGAGGAGA